>NC_080379.1:59243137-59359160 GCF_014773155.1 Arachis stenosperma
CGGTTCAACTGAGAAGGCATGACCTCAAGCCCATCACCAAGAGAAGGATGGAGCAAACAAGAGAACCCCTCTCATCAAGAGACCCTGAGATACTCAAGGGATGCACTTTCCTCCACAAGACTATTGGGAGCAACTAAAACACTCCCAAGGAGAATGAGTTCCAACATGGGACAACTAAGGGTGGAGCACTAAGAACATTCCTCCTCCATGAAATTAGAGAAGATCAAAGAATCATGAGAGAGGAGCAACAAAGACAAGGAAGAGACATGAGGAGCTCAAGCACTCCATAAGATCTTCAAGAGGAAGAACAAGCCGCCATCACTAAGGTGGACCCGTTCTTTAATCTCCTTGTTCTTACTTTCCTGTTTTTCGAATTTTAGTGCTTATGTTATCTATGTTTGTGTCTTGTGATCATTAGTGTCTTAGTGTCTATGCCTTAAAGCTATGAATATGAATCCATCACCTTCTTAAATGAAAACTGTTTTATTATAAAAGAACAAGAAGTACAGGATTTAAATTCATCTTAAAACTAGCTTAATTAGTTTGATGTGGTGGCAACGCTTTGTCTCTGAATGTATGCTTGACAGTGCATATGTCTTTTGAATTTGTGGTTCATGAATGTTAAAATTGTTGGCTCTTGAAAGAATGATGAAATGATTCTGAAAAAGAGAAGCAAGAAAAAGCAGTGAATACAAAAGAAAAAAAAAAGAGGCGAAAAAAAAAAAGAGGAAAAGAAAAAGAAAGAAAAAGAAAGAAATAAAGTTGTGATCCAAGGCAAAAAGAGTGTGCTTAAGAACCCTGGACACCTCTAATTGGGGACTCTAGCAAAGCTGAGTCACAATTGAAAAGGTTCACCCAATTATGTGTCTGTGGCATGTATGTATCCGGTGGTAATACTGGAAGACAGAGTGCTTTGGGCCACAGCCAAGACTCAATAAGTAGCTGTGTTCAAGAATCATCATACTTAACTAAGAGAATCAATAACACTATCTGGATTCTGAGTTCCTAAAGAAGCCAATCATTCTGAATTTCAAAGGATAAAGTGAGATGCCAAAACTGTTCGGAGGCAAAAAGCTACTAGTCCCGCTCATCTAATTTGGAGTTTAGTTTCATTGATAATTTGGAGTCTATAGTATATTCTCTTCTTTTTATCTTATTTGATTTTCAGTTGCTTGGGGACAAGCAACAATTTAAGTTTGGTGTTGTGATGAGCGGATAATTTGTACGCTTTTTGGCATTGTTTTTAGTATGTTTTTAGTAGTTTTAGTTGAGTTCTTAGTATATTTTTTATTAGTTTTTAGTTAAAATTCACTTTTCTGGACTTTACTATGAGATTGTGTATTTTTCTGTGATTTCAGGTATTTTCTGGCTGAAATTGAGGGATCTGAGCAAAAATCTGATTCAGAGACTAAAAAGGACTACAGATGCTGTTGGATTCTGACCTCCCTGCATTCGAAGTGGATTTTCTGGAGCTACAGAAGCCCAATTGGCGCGCTCTCAACGGCGTTGGAAAGTAGACATCCTGGGCTTTCCAGCAATATATGATAGTCCATACTTTGCCCAAGATTTGATGGCCCAAACCGGCGTTCAAAGTCACCTACAGAAATTCCAGCGTTAAACGCCGGAACTGGCACCTAAATGGGAGTTAAACGCCCAAACTGGCATAAAAGCTGGCGTTTAACTCCAAGAAGAGTCTCTACACGAAAATGCTTCATTGCTCAGCCCAAGCACACACCAAGTGGGCCCGGAAGTGGATTTTTATGTCATTTACTCATCTCTGTACACCCTAGGCTACTAGTTTTCTATATATAGGACCTTTTACTATTGTATTTTCATCTTTTGATCATGTTTTGATGATTGAACCCTCTTGGGAGGCTGGCCATTCGGCCATGCCTAGACCTTGTTCTTATGTATTTCAACGGTGGAGTTTCTACACACCATAGATTAAGGTGTGGAGCTCTGCTGTACCTCGAGTATTAATGCAATTACTATTGTTCTTCTATTCAATTCCGCTTGTTCTTTGTCCAAGATATCACTTGTTCTTCAACTTGATGAATGTGATGATCCGTGACACTCATCATCATTCTCACCTATGAACAAGGTGACTGACAACCATTCTTGTTCTACAAGCATTCGAGGCTTAGTGAATATCTCTTGGATTTCTGATTGCATGATGCATGGTTGATCGCCTGACAACCGAGTGCTCGCCTGACAAACGAGTCAGCCATTCCGTGAGATCAGAGTCTTCGTGGTATAGGCAAGAACTGATGGCGGCATTCAAGAGAATCCGGAAGGTCTAACCTTGTCTGTGGTATTCTGAGTAGGATTCAATGATTGAATGACTGTGACGTGCTTCAAACTCCGAAAGGTGGGGCGTTAGTGACAGACGCAAAAGAATCACTGGATTCTATTCCGGCCGGACCGAGAACCGACAGATGGTTAGCCTATGCTGTGACAGAGCATCAGGGACGTATTTCCAATGAGAGGATGGGAGGTAGCCATTGACAACGGTGAAACCCTACATGAGCTTGCCATGGAAAGGAGTAAGAAGGATTGGATGAAGACTGTAGGAAAGCAGAGAGACGGAAGGGAAGGCATCTTCATACGCTTGTCTGAAGCTCTTACACCAATGATATACATAAGTATCTCTATCTTTATCTTTATGCTTTATTCATCATCTATACCCAATTGAGTCTGCCTGACTGAGACTTACAAGATGACCATAGCTTGCTTCATACCACCAATCTCCGTGGGATCGACCCTTACTCGCGTAAGGTTTATTACTTGGACGACCCAGTGCACTTGCTGGTTAGTTGTGCGAAGTTGTAGTGATCACAATTTCGTGCACCGTGGACCCCACAGGATCCCCACCTACTATATTCCCACCTTACCTCCTAATCCTATTTTACTCTTCCCCATGTCACACTTCCCAAAAACCCTTCACCAATCACCTCAATCTCTCTTCCCAATCACTTATTCACCACTCACATCCATCCACTCTTCCCCATAAACCCCACCTGCCTTCAAAATTTAAAAACATTTTCCCACCCAATCCCACCCTAAATGGCCGAACCTACCCTCTCCCCTCTCCCTATATATACCCTTCCATTCTACTTCATTTTCACACATCATTACCCCCTCTACTATACCTTGGCCGAATCCATCTCCTCTCACTCTCCTCCATTTTCTTCTTCTTCTTCTTCTTCTCTTCTTTCTTCTCTTGCTCGAGGGCGAGCAATATTTTAAGTTTGGTGTGGTAAAAGCATAAGCTTTTTGTTTTTCCATTACCATCTATGGCACCTAAGGCCAGAGAATCATCTAGAAAAGGAAAAAGGAAGACAAAAGCTTCCACCTCCGAGTCATGGGAGATGGAAAGATTCATCTCCAAGAGCCATCAAGACCACTTCTATGATGTTGTGTCAAAGAAAAAGGTGATCCCTGAGGTCCCTTTCAAGCTCAAGAAAAATGAGTATCCGGAGATCCGACATGAAATCCGAAGAAGAGGTTGGGAAGTCCTAACCAACCCCATGCAACAAGTCAGAATCTTAATGGTTCAAGAGTTCTATGCCAATGCATGGATCACTAGGAACCATGATCAAAGTATGAACCCAAGTCCAAAGAATTATCTCACAATGGTTCGGGGGAAATACTTAGATTTTAGTCCGGAGAATGTGAGATTGGCATTCCACTTGCCCATGATGCAAGGAGATGAACGCCCTTACACTAGAAGGGTCAACTTTAATCAAAGGTTGGACCAAGTCCTTACGGACATATGTGTGGAAGGAGCTCAATGGAAGAGAGACTCCAAAGGCAAGCCAGTCCAACTAAGAAGACTGGACCTCAAGCCTGTGGCTAGAGGATGGTTGGAGTTCATTCAACGCTCCATCATTCCCACTAGCAACCGATCTGAAGTTACTGTGGATCGGGCCATCATGATTCATAGCATCATGATTGGAGAGGAAGTAGAAGTTCATGAGGTCATCTCCAATGAAATCTACAAAATAGCCGACAAGCCCTCCACCATGGCACGGCTAGCTTTTTCTCACCTTATTTGCCATCTATGTTACTCAGCTGGAGTTATCATAGAAGGAGACATCCTCATTGAAGAGGATAAGCCCATCACCAAGAAAAGGATGGAGCAAGCAAGAGAGACCCTTCACGGTTCTCAAGAGATGCATGAGGAAGCTCATCATCAAGAAATCCCTGAGATGCCTCAAGGGATGCACTTTCCTCCCAACAACTATTGGGAACAACTCAACACTTCCTTAGAAGATTTGAGCCACAATGTGGAACAATTAAGGGTGGAACATCATGAGCACTCCATCATTCTCCAAGAAATAAGAGAAGACCAAAGAGCAATGAGGGAGGAGCAACAAAGGCAAGGAAGGGACATAGAAGAGCTTAAGGACATTGTTGGTCCTTCAAGAAGAAGACGCCACTAAGGTGGATTCATTCCTTGTTCTTATTTCTTTCTGTTTTTCGGTTCCCATGTTATGTTTATCTATGTTTTGTGTCTCTACTTCATGATCATTAGTATGTAGTAACCATGTCTTAAAGCTATGAATAAAATCCATTAATCCTTCACCTCTCTTAAATGAAATATGCTTTAATTCAAAAGAACAAGAAGTACATGAATTTCAAAAATTGTCCTTGAATTTAATTTAATTATATTGATGTGGTGACAATACTTTTGTTTTCTGAATGAATGCTTGAACAGTGCATATGTCTTTTGATCTTGTTGTTTATGAATGTTAAAATTGTTGGCTCTTGAAAGAATGATGAACAAGGAAAAATGTTATTGATGATCTGAAAAATCATGAAATTGATTCTTGAAGCAAGAAAAAGCAGTGAAAAAGAAAGCTTGCAAAAAAAATAAATAAATATGGCGAAAAAAAATAGAAAGAAAAAGAAAAAGCAAGCAGAAAAAGCCAATAGCCATTAAAACCAAAAGGCAAGGGTAAAAAGGATCCAAGGCTTTGAGCATCAATGGATAGGAGGGCCCAAGGAAATAAAATCCAGGCCTAAGCGGCTAAACCAAGCTGTCCCTAACCATGTGCTTGTGTCATGAAAGTCCAAGTGAAAAGCTTGAGACTGAGTGGTTAAAGTCGTGATCAAAAGCAAAAAGAGTGTGCTTAAGAGCTCTGGACACCACTAACTGGGGACTCTAGCAAAGCTAAGTCACAATCTGAAAAGGTTCACCCAGTCATGTGTCTGTGGCATTTATGTATCCGGTGGTAATACTGGAAAACAAAGTGCTTAGGGCCACGGCCAAGACTCATAAGTAGCTGTGTTCAAGAATCAACATGCTTAACTAGGAAAGCCAATAACACTATCCGAAAATCTAAGTTCCTAGAGAAGCCAATCATTCTAAACTTCAAAGGAAAAAGTGGGATGCCAAAACTGTTCAGAAGCAAAAAGCTACAAGTCCCGCTCATCTAATTAGAATTAATATTCATTGATATTTTGGAATTTATAGTATATTCTCTTCTTTTTATCCTATTTGATTTTCAGTTGCTTGGGGACAAGCAACAATTTAAGTTTGGTGTTGTGATGAGCGGATAATTTATACGCTTTTTGGCATTATTTTTAGGTAGTTTTTAGTAAGTTCAAGCTACTTTTAGGGATGTTTTCATTAGTTTTTATGTTAAATTTATATTTCTGAACTTTACTATGAGTTTGTGTGTTTTTCTATGATTTCAGGTAATTTCTGGCTGAAATTGAGGGACTTGAGCAAAACTCTGAAAAAGGCTGACAAAAGGACTGCTGATGTTGTTGGAATCTGACCTCTCTGCACTCAAAATGGATTTTCTGGAACTACAGAACTCCAAATGGCGCGTTCTTAATGGCGTTGGAAATTAGACATCCAGAGCTTTCCAGCAATATATAATAGTCCATACTTTATTTGGAAATTGACGACATAAATTGGCGTTGAACGCCAAGTACATGCTGCTGTCTGGAGTTAAACGCCAGAAACACGTCATGATCCGGAGTTGAACGCCCAAAACACGTTATAACTTGGAGTTCAACTCCAAGAAAAGCCTTAGCTCATGGATAGATCAAGCTCAGCCCAAGCATACACCAAGTGGGCCCCGGAAGTAGATTTATGCATCAATTACTTACTCATGTAAACCCTAGTAGCTAGCTTAGTATAAATAAGACTTTTTACTAATGTATTAGTCGTCTTTTGACCACGTTTCATCTTTGGTCTCAGTTTTGTTTTATTCTTTATCTTAGGAGGCCATTGATCACGTTTTGGGGGCTGGCCATTCGGCCATGCCTGAACCTTTCACTTATGTATTTTCAACAGTGGAGTTTCTGCACACCATAGATTAAGGGTGTGGAGCTCTGCTGTACCTCAAGTTTCAATACAATCACCATTACTTTCTATTCAATTCTCTTTTATTCTTATTCCAAGATATACGTTGCACAACACTTTGATGAATGTGATGATCCGTGACACTCATCATCATTCTCACCTATGAACGTGCGTGACTGACAACCACTTCCGTTCTACCTTAGGCCGGGCGCATATCTCTTAGATTCCCCAATAGAATCTTCGTGGTATAAGCTAGATAGATGGCGGCATTCATGGGGATCCGGAAAGTCTAACCTTGTCTGTGGTATTCCGAGTAGGATCTTGGGAATCTGGAAAGTCTAACCTTGTCTGTGGTATTCCGAGTAGGATTCTGGTATTGAATGACTGTGACGAGCTTCAAACTCCTGAAGGCTGGGCGTTAGTGACAGACGCAAAAGGATCAATGGATTCTACTCCAACCTGATTGAGAACCGACAGATGATTAGCCGTGCTGTGACAGAGCATTTGGACCATTTTCACTGAGAGGATGGGATGTAGCCATCGACAAGGGTGATGCCTCCAGACGATTAGCCGTGCAGTGACAGCGCATAGGACCATTTTTCCGAGAGGATTAAAAGTAGCCATTGATGATGGTGATGCCCTACATACAGCTTGCCATGGAAAGGAGTAAGAAGGATTGGATGAATGTAATATGAAAGTAGAGATTCAAGAGGAGCACAGCATCTCCATACGCCTATCTGAAATTCCCACTATTGATCTACATAAGTATTTCTATCCCTTTTTATTTTCTATTTATTATTAATTTTCGAAACCTATAACCATTTAATCTACCTAATTGAGATTTACAAGGTGACCATAGCTTGCTTCATACCAAAAATCTCTGTGGGATCGACCCTTACTCACGTAAGGTATTACTTGGATGACCCAGTACACTTGCTGGTTAAGTTGAACGGAGTTGTGTCCACACATAGTTGAAAAAGCAATGAATTTTACAAAATACAATAACAAAGGAATCACAATTTTGTCCACCAAAGATCAAGTCTTAGAAAGCAAGGTTAGTAGAGAATTGAGAGAATCAAACCTTAAACACTTGAGCGATTAGAGTGTATACACTTCCAGTGAGGGTTTGATGCTCGATTCTTTGTTTCCAGCTTTCATGAGCTACTTTCTTCTTACAAATCTATTTGTACTTCATTTTTATGATTTAAATTAGTGAAATCCAGTTCATATTAATTTTGAAAAGTTTATCTATTTCTAACAAAGTGGGTAGAAACATTTTGCATGTAGTTGCATTCATATAGGTAGGTTGCATTTCTTCTATTCTACCATTCCTCTTCACTCTTTTAGTTCTCTTGAGCTTAACATGAGGACATGCTAATGTTTAAGTGTGGAGAGTTTGATAAACCACTATTTCATGATTTATCTTGTGCTAATTTGAGTGGTTTTTATCAACTCCTTACCCATTTATTCATATGATTTGCATGATTTTACAATTCCTTCCTAGTGTTATTCTATGG
Organism: Arachis stenosperma; assembly: GCF_014773155.1. NCBI lineage: Eukaryota > Viridiplantae > Streptophyta > Magnoliopsida > Fabales > Fabaceae > Arachis > Arachis stenosperma. The sequence goes on from NC_080379.1 coordinate 59,250,971, forward strand.
TTGAAAACTTGCTTCCTAGAGTCTTTAATTTGTGTATTTTAATCTCTTATTACCATTCAATTCCTTGATATGTGTGTTAAGTGTTTTCAAAGATTACATGGCAGGAATGGCTTAGAGAATGGAAAGGAAGCATGCAAAAGTGGAAGGAATACAAGAAACTGAAGGAACTGCTAAAGCTGTCCAGCCTGACCTCTTGGTACTAAATCGACCATAACTTGAGCTACAGAGGTCCAAATGACGCGGTTCTAGTTGCGTTGGAAAGCTAACATTCGGGGCTTCGCAACGATATATAATTTGCCATAGCTTCCCTGAAGATAGGCGACGTGCACACGTAGATCACGCGTACGTGTGACCTGAAGAAAACTTAATCCACACGTACGCGTGACTTTGCCGCGTGCTGGACGTATCAGAAATTACTGGGGGCGATTTCTGGGCTATTTTTGACCCAATTTTCTACCCAGAAAATACAGATTACAGGCTATAAAGTGGGAAAATGCATCCATTCATTGAGATAACATTCATTCACACAATTTTAGGTTTTAGATGTAGTTTTCTAGAGAGAGAGAGGCTCTCTCTTCTCTTTTAGGATTTAGGATTTAGGATTTCTCTTAGGTTAGGTTTACTTCTTCTTCATTTCAGGTTCAAGTTTCCTTTAATTTAGTTTATCTTCTACTTTTATCTATTCTATGACTTTAGTTCGTTTATTTTCCCAATTTGATTTATGAACTCCATGTTAGATTTGATTTTTCTTTATTTAATGTAATTTGAGGTATTTCAGATTTATGATTGCTTTCTTCTATTTATGATATAAATAATTTGGATTTTTTCTCCCTTTGCTTTAGTTGAGTAATTGGTGACATTTGAGTTATCAAACTCAGCTGTTGATTGAAAATTGGAATTTGCTGATTGATTTGGATCCCTCTAAAACTAGTCTTTCCATAGGAGTTGACTAGGACTTGAGGAATCAAATTGATTAGTCCACTTGAATTTCTTTTATTTAGTAAGGGTTAACTAAGAGGGAGCAATAAACAATTTTCATCACATACCTGATAAGGATAACTAGGATGTGATTTTCAGTTCTTATACCTTGCAATGGTTTTCATGATAATTAGTTTACTTTATTGTCAGTTTATTTTCCTGTTCCCTATTTCAAAAACCCAAAAATATACCTATTTCCATAACCAATAATAAATACACCTCCCTGCAATTCCTTGAGAGACGATCCGAGGTTTGAATACTTCGGTTATAAATTTTATTGGATTTGCTTTAGTGTCAAACAAGTTTTTGTACGAAGGGATTCTCTATTGGTTTAGAAACTATAGTTACAACGTGATTATTTTTTGTGAAATTCTTTACCGGCAAAAGTCCTCTCATCAAAATTATTGTATCATCGTTATATAGTCAAATTTGTTATTCAAAACAATAAAAATAATGTGAGTAGTAATAGTACTAGTAGGTGAGTGAGATATATAAAGATAGTTAACAAATTATTTAGAATATTAAGGTTAGTAAAGTAAGAAGAAACAACCATGAAAGAATGTTATTATATGGTTGAAAAGAGTAAGGAAAAACTCAAATGAAGAGAGTGGAAAAAAATTTGAAATAGGAATGAGAATGAATACGGTTAGAGTTTAGGAGTAATTAAGTTAAGTTAAAGGAGTAATTTAGGCTGCATTTGTTTACAAAGATAGGATATTGAGACATGGACACAGAGACATAAAATCGTATTTGACAGAGGAGATATGGATAAAAATAATATGTCCAGATACTGAATTAGTATATTTTGTGTTCAATCTTGATAGGAAGGAGACAGAGACACTAACAAAAAATACATTTTATTTTTTATTTTTTTTATTATTCTTATTAATTTTTCATAATTATATTTTTTTATTATATTTTTCGTCTCAAATTTTTTGAACGAAAAAAATGTGAATAAATTGAATTTTTATAATTTATTTTAGTTTATCACCAAACAAAATATAAGAACACAAAATTTCGTGTCTATGTTCATTATGTCTTGTTTTCAGTGTCTTCTCTTATCTTGTCCTATTCTCATAAACAATCACAACCTTAGAGATTGTTGATAGTTTTTAGGATTTTCGTAATTTTGTCTACTAAGCCTATCTTTTATGGTTATAAGACAGTTTTAATTATTCTATAGTTAGATTTATCAGTGTCATAATCTTTTATGATCAATTTTAATACTTTAGTCGAAACTGAAATGTAACCAATCATTAATTGTTGTATTTGAATCATTTTAAAACCTAATTTATTTAAATATGTGATTTACCCTTTTTTTTCATTTTTTACCTTTTTATTATTGTTTTTAAAAAAATTTATTCGTAAATTCTTTGAGGTTTACAAACAATTTTAAAATTTACGGGTTATTTTTTTTAGAAGATAGGATAAATTACAAAAATATTATAAAAGTGAATATCTATTATTGTTGTAATTTTTTATAAAAGAAAACTACTAATAAAAATCTAATTAAATTTTGGAAATTGACAAAAAGCCAATGCAATTAAACCTCTAAAATTTTCAAAATTTGATTTTGACCCTCGGAGATATTAATATTTCTAGTTTACGTTATTGCATTGAACTCCATTTTCCAGCATCTGTGTGTTCTCAGCATATTCTAAAAACCAGATCAGACTAGCCAGTCAAATTAATTTGACCGTAAACTGATAGTTTTAGCAGTTTGATTTATTAATAAAAACTACTATTTTAAGAATTGGACACGAACCGTTGAACCCGGCTAGTTTATAGAAAACGACGTGGTTTCCTTCCTTGAAAGAGGGAAAAAAGAGGATTGCACGCGTTATCCCCTCCCCTCCCCCTCTCTCTTAAGGGTGGCAACGGGGCGGGTAGGGGCGGATTTTTGCTCTACCCGATCCCGTCCTGCCATACAACAACCCGCATAGAACCCGCCTCGCTTCTACCCGTGGGCAGTAAAATATTGAACCCTAACCCGTCCCTGTGGATACCCGCCCCGCCCCGCCCCTACTTTCCCCTATAATTATTAAAATCCAATAAATAAAATTAAATTTCAAAATTTATATAACCATAATCACATACATAACATAAATTAAAGTAAAAATTTAAATATGATACAATATTATTAATCTTTTACTAATTATTTTACATATATTATACATATTATATATTGAAATTATATATATTATATATATAGCGGGGCGGGTATTACCTAAACCTGACCCCGCCCTGCCCCTACCAAGAACCCACCCTGCTAAAAACCCGCCCCGGTGCGGGGCGGGTGATGCAGCGAAAATTGGTGAATTAAAAATTATTAAAATGTGTACGTTGCAAGTATAGTTCTTAACTCACCGGAAATCCACTTATCAATTTAGAAATATGTCACAGAAATTCAAGTTTTAAATACTGGGAGTATGAATCCCAGGTCGTCTCCCAACGAGTTGCAGAAAGGTGTGCTATTTTATTAATCAGATGTTTTCAAAAAGGTTTGAGTTGAATAACAGGAAATTAAATTGATGAATTTGAACAATGTAAATAAAAGCCTTGACTGGGAGTTGATTAGTTGGAATCCCTATTACAGTTGGAATACTCTCAAGATTAATTGATAATTAAAAGTTATTCTGTTTTGTTATCCTTTACTAGGCAAAGGAAAGTCAAACAAGTTGGAATGCTCCGTCTGTTCACAAATTGCAACCCACTTAATTAAAAGGGATTGCTGTTAGTGACTAGAAGGCAATCCAACAGTAACCCAATTACAATCTTTCTTTCAAGCCTTCCAACTCAATTGGTTCCTTTCAATCAACTCCCCATCAAGTTAGGGAACTACTCGCTCATTGTGAATGCAGAATTCATAACATATGAGAAGAAATTAAAGAAAGACATTGTAAATAGAAATCAAAAAATAATCCAATTAAAATAAGAATAATCCTTATATTGAATAAATCCTAATAATATTCCAATGGTAAAATTAACAAAGTAAAGGACATGGAAGAGTAAAGCCAAGTAAAGAAAACGAACTAGAATGACGAAGTCTTGATGAGGTAATGACTCTTCTCAATATCCCAATGCAAAAGTAGTAGAAAAATAATATCCTAAAAGTATCAATTGTGTAGAGAGAAAACCTAGAGGAGGAGTAAAACTAGATCTAAAAAACTCAAAACTGTGTAGAATGAATGTTCTTCTTCATTTCTACATGTTCTCTGGCTCTAGTCTGCTGTTCTAGGTGATAAACCCCATTTTGAGGGTTTATCTTGTGCCGATTTCAGGGGTTTTATCAATGATTCCACACACTTTCTATATGAAAATAAGAGATTTTGTGTTCCTTTCCTAGTTTTGCCCCATGGATGAAAACATGCTTATTTTGCACTAAAATAGATACATTTCTAATCTTCTCTTGATGCCATTCGATGCTGTGACCTGTGTGTTAAGTGGTTTCAGAATATAGGGCAGGGATGGACCGGAAGAGAGAAGGAAGACGGGTGTGCAAAGGAAGGGAGCATGAGAATTGAGCCTTGGAAAACTCAGCATGGGCGCGTGCGCGCACTTGACGCGTCCGCGTGGATGGAGCAACTAGAAGTCGAAGCCAAGAGCCAAGCCACGAGCTGGCTTGCGTAGCGGCTAAGCCATGATCTTCATGGGGGCGCACGCGTACATCACGCCTCCGCGCACATTACAAGATGCTTTGGTGGCGCGCGCGCGTACCTTGCGCATGCGCGCCGATGTTCGAAAATGATTTTTTTAAGAAGTCACGTGACTTAGGCGTGGAGGTAGTTGAGAATTCCACTTTTGGGGAAATGCTTTGGCGGGAAAAGCTTAAGAAGACCAAAGGAGCAAGGATTAAGGACACTTAGTTCATTTTCTAGATTTTAGATATTTTGAGGGATAGTTAGTTACACTCTTGGAGAAGGAGAGAGAGATTCCAAGTTTTTCACTAGGGTTCATCTTCATCCAATTTCTGAATTTTCAATCACTCTTTGGTGAGATCCATTACAATTCTCACTTCACTTTGTTCATGTCATAGATTTTCTTCTCCAATTTCAAGTAGTAGTTGTAATTGCTCAATTCTCATAGATCTAGAATTCAACTTTGTAATTTTGGATTTCATCAATACCTTGAGAATTTGATTTCCATTGTTGCTCTTTGATACTTGTTGTTAGTTCCTTGTGTTGCAATACTTTTAATTCTACTTTTCTTGTCATTTTACTATGACTTTCCTTCTTGCTCATCACATGTTTGATAAAATGTCAACACTAGTTATGGAGTAGAGATTTCTCACTTGGCATGGGGTTGGACCATTAGAAGAAGTTGAATAGTTGTGTCAATTGTTGATTTGGAATTAGGGATTGCTAATTGACTTGGAGTGCACTAAAGCTAGATTCCCATGAGGTGAAGCTAGGACTTGTGACTCAAGTTGATTATTTTCATTTGACTTTTCTCTATACCTAGGGGATAACTAAATGAAGCAAGACCTAATTGTTGTCATCATTGAATGAACTATAATGATAGAAATTCTAATGCCAACCCTAAGCCAAGTCTTTTAATGATTGATTGTTTGTTTCTCATTACTTTGCTAAAACCTTCAAAGAAACCTAACAAGGCTTTCTAATCAATAAGATGCACACTTTGGCAATTCCAAGGGAGGACGACTCGGGAGACTAGTACTCTCGGATATAGATTGTAGGATTGTTTGGTACGAGATTTAAGTGTCGATTAGACTATACTCACGATCATATTCATCTTTGAATTCTAATTCGGCATGCTAAATTTTGTTTATCACTAGGCCGAGAACTGGGTCAAAACAGGGCCCAAAACCGCTCCCAGCGAAATCTGCAGATTATACAGATCGTGCATGTCACGCGATCGCGTCGTCCACGCGGACGCGTCATTTGCGTTTTTCCGTACCACGCGTTTGCATCGTCCACGCCTCCGCGTCACTTGTGCTTTTCCTTTCTGCGTGGTCGCGTGAGCCATGCGGCCGCGTCACTGCGATTTCTCCTCTTCCGCGCGAACGCATGAGCCATGCGGCCGCGTCACTTCTCGCTGGTTGTCTCCTCAATTTCTTATGTTCCTTCCATTTTTGCTAGCTTCCCTTCCAATCTCCAACTCATCCATGCCCTATAAAGCCTGAAACACTTAACACACAGATCACAGCATCGAATGGGATTAAGGAGAACTAAAATGCATAATAAAAAGTCTCTAGGAAGCAGTTTTCAACCATGTAATAATTCCAGGAAGGAAATATAAATGCATGCTAAATTAATGAATAAGTAGGTAAGGATCATGATAAAACCACATAATTATACACAATATAAACCATAAAATAGTGGTTTATCAACCTCCCCACACTTAAACATTAGCATGTCCTCATGCTTAATTGAAGGAGATAAGATAAATGAGTATGAACATGTAGAAATTCATGCAATGCAATACAACCTATATATGTACAAATGCAACTATATGATTCTTGCCCACTTGATCAAAAGTAAATAAGCTCTTCAAAACAATTACAAATCAAATTCCATTAATTCTATCACTATACAGTAAAACAGATAAAAGTGCAAGAAGATAACTCATGAAAGCAGGGAACATGAAAATTTAAGCATAGAACCCTCACTGATGATGTGTATATGCTCTAATCCCTCTAGTGTATAGGGTAATCACTCTATCCTTCTCTAATTATGCTCTCTAACTTTTGTTTTTCTCCTAACCAATCAACAACAGTTAATATGCCAATGCAAACATCATGAGGTCTTTTTAAGGTTGTAATGGGGCCAAGGTAAGGATAGGGATATATATATGGTTAAGTGAGCTTATAAATTGAATCTTTAATTAACCCAGCTTTAACCCAACCTATATATTTTATATAACTTTAGAATTCATACCTAGCTACCCAGAATTCTCTTTTACCTTCCATACTCATGTATCAAATTTTTTTTATATATATATGTGTGCATTGATCTTTGAATTTTTAATTTAACATTGGGGTAATTTTATCCCCTTATTCATTAAACATAGCTTATCAATGCACATAGATTTGTAATTCTTATAGCTTCACATGAGTAGGTACCCAAATTCCCATTATATTATCATGATACATTTCTTTAATAATTTTTGTTCCCACAAATTCCCATACTTAACTAGCATACACAATTCTATCTTAAGCTAACCAAAGATTCAATTTGGGATATACAATTGTTTTTCCGCTTAAGGCTAGTAATGTGGTAAAATACAGAACAAATGAGATTTTAAGGCTCAAAGTGGTTAACAAAGATAATTAAAAAGGGTAGGCTTAATTTGGATAAGTGAGTTTAAACAAATAATGGCCTCAATCACATGCAAGCATATAAACATAATAACTATTGGATATATAGGATGAGACAAAATATAGATTACAATCATAGAGAAGTAAACACACAAGAATAAAATAATTATGGTTAAATAATGTAACCATGCATAAAGGCTCAAATTTTCACAGGTTGTGTGTTCTTTAGCTCAAAAATCATGTTCCAAATACAACTTCAAGCAGATATATCCTAAAAATTAGGATCAGAATTAGTGAAATTTTGTTCTAAAGATATATATATTTTTTTAGAAGAAACTTATTGTCTTTTCAATCAAGTAGAACATGCATGCAACTAACCTATTCTAAGAAAAAGAAAATCTAACTAAAATATCCTAATTTATTGGTGCTAGGGAAGAGAATTTACCTCTGGAAGTCAGGTACTGACCGACCTCCCCACACTTAAGGCTTTGCACCGTCCTCGGTGCCATCTGTCAGGAACAATGGTGGGCTGGTGACAGTGTCTCCACAGTCGGGGCCGTTATGGCTCCCTGTGCTGGTGAAGGACGCGGAGTCCGGGGTGTCTGAGTCTTTGTAATCTCCTCAAAGCAGCTCCCTGAGGTGTTTGAATCGGCGTTGGTTGCGGCGCTCACGGTGCTTTGCTTTCTTTTCATGTTGGTCCAACCGCTTCAGTATCTGATGTAGCAGTTGACTGGTAGATGGTGGAGGAGCGACAGCATCCTCTGTGGACTGGCTGGTAGTGGCAAGTGGTGGCCTGAGATATTTCCCGTTAGGAACATATTGATCATCCCGTGGAAGAATGGCTTTAGTGTTCCCAGCTCTGTAGGATACTCTGGCTGTTGAGATGAGATCAGAGACCAATGCGGGAAAAGGTAGGTTGCCCGCGATCTGCACATGTTCCATAGCATTCCGGATATGTCGCGGTAAATTGAGAGGCTGGTCTGTGAGGATGCACCATAGTAGAACGGCCATGTCTGCGGTGAAGGAGGACTCATGAGTACTCGGGAAGACGTAATGGGACATGATCTGTGCCCATACGTGAGCCTCTAAGGTAAGGGCTGAAGCCGAGATTCCCTTAGGACGGGAACGATGGTATCCGAAGATCCATTTGCTGCCAGGGCAATCAATAACTCTGAGAATAGCGTCCCAGTCAAAAGTGTATGCCTGGTGCTTGGTTGCGGCTTTCTGAAAAGCGTCCAATCCTTTTGGAGCAGGTGGGAGATCTAAGGCTTGCTGTATGGCTTCTTCTGTAATGGGGACTTTCTTCTGGTGTAAATAGATGGACTACAGAGTCGGCAGGTGAAAGTTGGAGTAGAACTCAACAACCGAAGAAAGATTAACCTGTCGTGGCTGTCTCAGTAAAAATTCCCAATGTCTATGTGCAATTTGTGGCGCAACAAATTCAGCGATATGAGGCGGGAGGATAAGAAGGTGTTCGTTGTTGTAATTTCGAGATACCAGAATAGGAAACATCTGCTCACAGTAGCGATTTGGGAATTGTGCAGTGTCCTTGGTTGGTAAGGCTCGTTCTGTACCTCGCGTTCGCATCGTCCACGCCTCCGCATCACTTGTGCTTTTCCTTTCCGTGCGGTCGCGTGAGCCATGCGGCCGCGTCACTGCGATTTCTCCTCTTCCGCGTGAATGCATGAGCCATGCGGCCGCGTCACTTCTCGCTAGTTGTCTCCTCAATTTCTTGTGTTCCTTCCATTTTTGCTAGCTTCCCTTCCAATCTCCAACTCATCCATGCCCTATAAAGCCTGAAACACTTAACACATAGATCACGGCATCGAATGGGATAAAGGAGAACTAAAATGCATAATAAAAAGTCTCTAGGAAGCAGTTTTCAACCATGTAATAATTCCAGGAAGGAAATATAAATGCATGCTAAATTAATGAATAAGTAGGTAAGGATCATGATAAAACCACATAATTATACACAATATAAACCATAAAATAGTGGTTTATCAGCGGGTAATTACCCGCCCCAAATGAGTAGGAGCGGGGTGGGTACCCGCGGGTTCGTGTAGTATTGTCATCCCTACTCTCTCTTCCTCCCCCTCCACCAAAGAAAGCAAACCCTAGCCACCACCAATCGTTGTCGCCGTCTGTCGGAGTGAGAGACTGCTGTCGCCATCCGTCGCACTCAAGAACTTCCGTCTTCGTGCTGTCAGTCCTCTCATTGGATCCTCCGCGCCGTTTGCTCGCATCTCGCCTCTCTCCTCTGTGCTCGGCTGCTCGCGCCTCCCTTTGCCAGTGAGTGCTCGAGCTGTGCGTGTTGTTGCCTCTCAAGCTCACTCGAGTCTCGTCTCAGTCACACTGCTAGCATCTCGTGGTTCATCTGTCTCGTCGCCGGCGGCAGAAGCAACTCGTGTGGTTGTCTCTTGCTTCGTCGCCTTCTGTGGGTGGTCGCCGACTCGCCGTTGACCGTTGGTGAGTCCCCGCACCATCGCTTCCCTGTTCTCTCTTTTTCAGATTTCCCTTCTCCCTGTATTTTTGCATGTTGCTGAATTGCTAATCAATAAATTTGCCTTGTTACTGATCTAAATATTGCTGAAAATCGTGACTGAACTAGGATTTGTTAAATTTGTTGCTATAACTTGAATTTGTTGCTTCCCAGTCATAGAATCAGAACAGAATGCTCAGTTAGTGTTTGGTTGATTGGCTTTGCTCACTGATTGTATTTGATGATAAATTTTAAATTGATAACTCTATTACTTCTTTACTGTCTGTTTCTGTAGTTAAATTTTAATAAAGTTTCTTGAATTTGCACTGCCTATGTTACTGATTCACTGTTCCTTCAGTAATTTTTATTGTTGTTAATCATTGTAATGAGCTTTGTTAAAATTGAGTTGAAAACTGTTAATCTTTCTTCATTTTTCATTGTTCTAACTTCTGTTCTTATAAAAAATTTGCAATTGGTGATCTTTTGGTTTATTATATGCTTCATGGTTTTAAGTTCACTCTCCTTCTAGGCTTTGAAATCAATTTATGATAACTATGATGCAATTATTTAGTTGGATAATTGATGTAATTATTGTGTTCAAGAGATTGAGTTTTTTTGTTTCATTATTAGTAACACATGGATAGTTTAGAATTTTCTATTTCTTTCCCTTACTTCTGAAGTTCGTTATTACAGAAGGTTCAATGTTGGCTTCAACTTTCAAATGGAAATTGGGAGCTGGTGAAGATAATAACATCTTCTAGAACTGAGTCTGTTGTTTTACTGCCTGATGGAAAAGTAAGATATGATTTATAATTACGACAGTACACAGTAATGTTTGTTCCATTTAGTTGGACTCAGTGAGACAAGTGGGAAATGCTCTTTTTTATTTGATTAACTAACTTCAATATTTAACCTTGTTAATTATAGGTTTTAATGCACGATGAAAGCTTAATATCAGCAAACCCTGATATTCTTGATGGAGTGGATGACCTCATGCAACTTAGTTATTTAAACAAACCTTCAGTCTTATACAACTTACAATATAGATACAACCAGAATATGATCTATGTAAGTCTTTATATTGCTGATTTTTTTCCCTCATCAATTTGCTTCCTTATTATAAGTCATAACAACTTTGTGGGCATATCTTGTACAATTCAGACAAAAGCAGGACCTGTTTTGGTTATATTGAAGCCTACAAATGTAAAAGAATTAAAAGGGCTTGTTTTATTTTACTTTTTGACTCACTACATTAAGGCAATATTCTCTATCTTTAATTTGTGCACTGCAATTCAATCCAGCTATTTTTAATGGAAGTATAGTTATGTTAATTGTCAACAAATTTGCAACAAGTTTTTGCATATTTTTTTTATGATTAATTACATTTAGTTGGTGATATTTTATGTAGAGTTTTAAATTTGAAAGATCTTTTTGGATGTTTATTTATAATTTATTTATTATTTTATTATGGAATGATTTTTCTGGTTGAACCATAATTAAACTAATTGAACTAATAAATTACTGAACCAGTAATGAGAGTGGTTCAACAACTGATCCGGTTTTCAGAACCTTCGTTCTCAGTTCTTGAGCACATCGATATACTCCTTTAGGAACGAAGACTTGTTGTTTGGTGGATTTCTCTTTCAGAGTCACTGCGAGGGAATACTTCTTTGGGTTGCGAATCTCAAGAACAGCTCCTGGTATGTTCGACCTAGTTACGTGCCCGTCCCTTTGCAATTTGAGATTAAGATTAAGATCTCAATTTCTCATTTGCAATTTCAGTCGCTCTCTAAAGTCTCAACGTACTGATCTGTTTCCTCTTCAAAATGCTAACCAATAGTTTGGTGCTTATGGAATACTAATCTTAACTCAACAAAATTCATAACGCTCTAAATGTTCGGGCCTTGTGTTCTCCATCTGAAGGAAATGACACGCGTATTCTACTGAATCGGGAAAAAGAGAAGACAATGGCTTTGGTTGATGTTATCATTTCTTGCACCGATTCCCTCAAACAGGTTAATTAATCTTTATATTTTCCTGTTATTGCTTGGTCATTTTGTGAATTTGATTTTTAATTAGTCCACTTCTGAATTTCAAGAACTTAAAAACTTTTTGCTTTTAGAAGGATTTTATTTTATTATTTTTTCAATTTTGATGTGATTTTGAACGGGCGTTAGTGTCCTAAGAACTTATTTTTTTATGCAGAGCTACGAACAGAGCTGAGACACTTTACCTTTGTGTGTTAATGGAATAATCTATAATCCAATAAGGCAAAACGTTGTTGCAAAACTCATTTTATATTTAATTTTTAGGTTATATTTCATTGAAATATATATTTCTTGTATCAAGCTGCTGAAATTGCATTAGCCTTGAAATCACTTTTGATGATAATTTTTGTTGTTATTCAATGGTTTCTTACTGGACATTTTGGTCACAGACGTTATGGTCGTCAATAGCAAAACTAAATAAAAGAGAAGAAAATTACTATGGACTGAAAGTCTCAAGCAGGCTGCTATTTTTATTACGGAATCTAGATGTTTGAACAGATTCAATGAATTCTTATCGTTATATCCATTTCATGTTGTTGATAGAGCCCTTGCTTTTGTGTTTTTCAACCAATTTCATCAATTGTTGCCTTTTAACCACCTTTATTCACAAATATTTAAGTTGAATACCATTTTTAGGAACTCACAATTAACACACATGCATTTTTGTTTGGTTTAAAGTGATAAGGTATGTTTTGTTGTAATTAGCTTGGTCTTGTTGGCATATGTTGTCTTGATGACTGCATACAGATGATACCCTTTTGTTTTCTAAAACTTATTTTGAACCTCCTGTAAAACCTTCTAGACCTATCTTTGTGATGGAGTTATCATGTAACTAATTTTCATTTTCCTTTATTTTAGCATGAAATAAAATGATCGGTACATGGACCTAGGGTGCACCAATATAATTGCATTTATGCATCTTGGGCTGCACTCATGATTTTGGCTTTGTCTTGCAATACGTGTTTATTTTCAGATATCAGAGCATGTGGAAGATGCTATTGTTTATTTAGATGCTGGTTCTACAGAGAGTTTCCAGTTTATAGGGGCATATCCTATACTTCTTGATCTTGGAGCACAAGCTATTTGCAGTTTGGAAAGTATGTCAGTACTTGATGCGGTATGTAGTAGTTTCATATTTTTTCAACATTGTCTTTACTCTGTGTACTTACAGTAGGCTGCTTCACATTTGATTAATCATTGAAAGGGCAGAAAATGTAGTACACGATGGAACACTAGAGGCCAGAAGAAAGGCATTGGTTAAATGCTGTGAGCGATGGTACGTGAGAAAAAAAGTACATTGGAAGCAGATGTCGCGGTCTCGACATGCAAATGAGATGGACAGAAATACAAGATACTTCCATAATATAGCTTCAGCAAGGAGGCGGAACAATAGGATTGATACTCTGTTGATTAACGGAAGGCTGGTTCGGAATCAGGCTAGAATTAAGGTTGCAATCAGAGAGTTTTATAAGGACTTATATCATCAGGAAGAGTCTCCTAGGTTGGGCTTCAGAGACGGCCTGGTGGTTCAAATAGATGAGGAGGATGCTTTGGCTCTAGAAGTGATGCCGTCGACAGAGGAGATCAGAGAGGCTGTGTGGGATTGTGGATCGTCCAAGGCGCCAGGGTGTGATGGTTACAACATGAACTTCATCAAGAGATGTTGGGATGAGATTGGTCCGGAATTCACGGCTGCAGTGATGGATTTTTTCCAGACGGCCAGGCTACCGCCGGATGCCAATACCACTTGGGTGGCGCTGGCACCTAAATTCATAGGTGCGAAGGAGATTAAAGACCTGCGGCCTATTAGTATGGTGAGGTGTGTGTATAAGGTCATTTCGAAGGTCCTAGTTAGGAGGATGAGAACAGTGATGCCAGCTTTAGTAGGAGAGACCCAGAGTGCGTTTGTACAGGGAAGGAAAATCCATGATGGGGCGCTTATCGCATGTGAAACAGTTAACTGGCTCAAGATGAGGAAGAAAGCGGCTGCCATAATAAAGCTTGACTTCCAAAAAGCATATGACAGGGTTAAGTGGAGCTTTGTGAACATTGTGTTGCAGAAGATGGGATTTGGGCATAAATGGAGAGCATGGGTTATGGAGTGTGTAGCTACAGCGTCTATGTCGGTGCTAATAAATGGCTCGCCGTCAAAGCCTTTTCAACATGGAAAGAGGTTTGAGACAAGGTGACCCACTATCTCCATTCCTGTTTGTACTGGTTGTGGATGTGCTACATCGAATGATTGCAGAGGCATTGAGGAATGACCGTATATCACCTTTGCTGGTTGGTAGAGATAATGTAGCGCTGTCACACCTTCAGTTTGCTGATGACACTATCCTATTTTGCCCCCCAGAGGAGGAGACAATCAAGAATTACAAGAGGCTCCTGCGATGTTTCGAGTTGATGTCAGGCCTGAGTATCAATTTTGATAAATCCAGCCTGATTCCAATAAATTGCGAGGAGCAGTGGGTCACACGTATGTGTAACATGCTGGGTTGTAAGGGAGATGCCCTTCCAGTTAAATACCTTGGAATATCTCTAGGAGCTAATCCGAGGCTGGTGAAGACATGGAAACCGATAATAGACAAGGTGGAGGAGAAGCTCAGTCTGTGGAAAGCTAAGTTGCTAAACAAAGCTGGGAAATTAGTACTCATCAAATCAGTGTTGAACAGTCTACCAGTATACTATTTAAGCCTATTCAAGATGCCGAAAGCTGTTGCTGAAAAATTGATATCGCTGCAGAGAAGATTCCTGTTGAATTCAGATGAGGGTAGGACTGGTATGGCATTAGTAAGGTGGGAAGTGGTGCAGGCGCCGAAGAAAGTAGGTGGGCTGGGGGTTGGGGATGCTATGGTTCGTAATGCAGCGTTATTGTTTAAGTGGTGGTGGCGATTTGCTAAGGAAGAGTGCCCTCTGTGGAAAAAGGTCGTATGTTCTTGTAATAATTTGAATCCCAATGAGACACTGGCGACTCAAGAACTGCCTACTAGAGGAGGACCATGGAAGGATATTTGTCAGTTACAAATCATGAATCAACATCTAAGGGATAAGATGGTTGCAGGCCTGTCCATGGAGGTTGGCGATGGGTGCCGGACTCGTTTTTGGGAGGATGTATGGTTACATGGTGGATCTTTGAAGGATCGCTTCCCGAGGCTTTTCTCAGTTTCAAACCAATGTGGATCTGTTATTAGGGAGTGCGGGTTTTGGGATGGGTTTGAGTGGATTTGGAACTTCCAATGGAGGCGTGAGCTCTTCCAATGGGAGTTAGAACTCCTGAGTGCCATGCATGAGAGCTTGAGAGCTGTGAGACTTGTTCACAACAGAGAGGACAGAGTGGTGTGGAAATATGATAGGCGAGGTATTTTTACAACTAACTCATTTGTGCAGGTGATGCAGGAGGAACTGATCCCAGAGGAGGTAACTAGCTACAGCTTCACCAGGACTGTTTGGAAGGGGTTGGTTCCGCCTAGAGTGGAGTTATTTGTCTGGTTTGTTCTGATAGGAAGAGTGAATACAAAGGACAGACTGAGCCGGTTTGAAATTATTAGCGAGGACGACGTTACTTGTGTTCTTTGTAACAACGAGGTGGAAGATGTTCACCACTTGTTTCTAGGATGTGGGTTTGCTTGGCAGGTGTGGAGTGCTTGGATCTCAGCATTTGGGCGACGATGGTCGTTTCTGGGAACGATGAAAGAGCACTTTCTTAGTTGGACAGAAGAACCGAGGAGGGTGGAAGAGCGTAACCACCGGTTAAGATGCTTCTGCGCGATAATCTAGAACCTCTGGTTGGAAAGGAATAGGCGAATCTTTCAGCACACAAGCAAAGGGGTTGAAGAAATTATTAACATGTCTTCGATTAGTGCTAGCGAGTGAAGCGGTGGAGATCCCTTTAGTTGTTGATGGCTATGCCGGAGATGACAAAGGGATGGCTTTCGTATTTGTTTGTATTTTTGTTATATTTGTTTGTTTTTAGTTTGGACGATTTCGATGCTCCACTACTATTGTGTTGAGCTGTTTGCTTTCAAAAAAAAATGTAGTCCTTTTTTGGTTGGCGACACCCGTGGTGACCAATTAATCCAATTAAGGAGTGTGTTTAGTGAGGATCACACCTGGACCTAGTCTTGTAGTTCAAATAAAATTGAAGATTTACTGGCTGATGGCCAATCTTATAGTTCATTGTTTCCATACCTAAACTTGTTACAGACTTTTAGTAACAATTAATTGAGGGAAGATATATGGTTTCAATCAAATACAAGCAAGTCACTAACATTTGTAACTGACTTACTAGTAATGGTCAGTGTATGTTAGGTTTAGAATTTTGTTTTTAGTTTTTGATATTGGGAATTGAAATTATCAAATAAATTAAGGTTTAATTACTCTGCTGGTCCCTATAATTTAACGAATTTTTCAATTAGGTCCCTACACTTTTTTTCCTTTCAATTGGGTCCCTGCCCCCAATTTTTTTTTCAATTAGGTCTCTACCGTGACCAAACTGTTAGATTTAACGGAATATTCTGTTCCTAAGTTAAAGATTCCCTAACTTTATGTGAAATCCCTAATGCTCTTTCACTCATATTTTTCTGAAATACCATTTTACCTTCTTGGAAACTGTTCGGTCTCTTCTCCCAAACTTAGAGAAGAAACTCGTGTGCATGCCTTGCTTCCCAACTCGCTCAGCTGCAGAGATTAATCCCACCGGAATATTGCGGGAGGGTTTGGCATCTCCGATATCACTGCCGTTGTCGTAGGCGTTGCTTCTTCCTCTAGGTAAGACAACGCTCAACGTTTCACTGGTTGAAGGGTTTTTGTTCTTTTCTCCTGTGAAAGTTTGTCATTCTGTTTATTGGAGCTTCCTTGTGTTTCTCAAAGTGTTTGAAGAGGGATTTATGGCATTTTTTTTTGGTATGCAGTTATGGGTGATTTGGATTTCAGTATCGAAATCTACCATGGTGGCAAATTTATTGACAGTGGACAACGATTAGAGTATTTAGGAGGAATGGTTATGGAGGATTTACATTTTGAGGTTGATGAATGGTCATTGCAAGAGATTGTCAGTCAGCTAAAGCAACTAGGGTATAAGGGTTTCGCTAGGGTCTGGTACAAGGAACCTGGGATGGATTTGAAGTCAGGTCTTAGAGAGTTGAAGTCCGATGGGGATGCGATGAGAATGGCTAGGTCACTGGTGTCAAATTCCTGCAAACATTGCGAGGTATATGTTGTCGATGGAACCAGAGAAAGGAATGGGATTGAGATCACTTCAACTGATGCTGATTATGTGCCAGAGGAAGGTGAGGACAGTGCTGATGATGATGGGTTGCTAGAGGTTGAAGTGGATGCTGAGTCAGAGCCTTCTACTGAAGAAGAGGTATTTGATGATAGTGCTGATGATGGTGACCATCATGATCAGTTTGGGTTTGAGGTGGAGGATAATGATCCACCATCAAATGCATTTGGGGGATTTACTGGCCCACTAAATGATGAGAGAACTGCAGCAGCTGGAACAGCTGAAGGTGATGAAGGTTTAAGAGAGGGTGATGAGCAAGTTGGGGGCTTATCTGATGGATATGAGACTGATGACATAGATAGTTATGAGGGGGACTCTGATGATATGATAAAAAAGAGGAGGTTCCCTAAGTACAATGAGGCAGAGATAAACAGAGAGTATGAATTTCAGGTGGGGCTGGAATTTAAATCACTTAGTCAATTCAAAGAGGCTGTTAAGGAGCATGCCCTATTGAATGGTAGGGACATTAGGTTTCGAAAAAATGATAAGGTGAGGTGTAGAGTTGTTTGCAAAGGAAGAAAGGGAAAGTGCAAGTGGGTTTGTTTTGCGAGTAAGGTGGGGGGTTCTGACTGTTTCCGAATCAAGACGTTGAATGGAAAGCATACATGTGGAAGGAACCATAGCGGAAGACTTGCATCAAGTAGTTGGATCTCAAAGAAGATTGCCAACAACATCAGTAGAGGGGAAGAGATGAAGCTTGCGACAGTTATTCAGACTATACAAGACAAATACATGGCCAATATCAGTGTTGGTAAGGCTTACTGGGCAAGGAGGAAGGCAAGAGAAGAGGTACATGGGCGGGCAATCCAACAGTATGCTAAACTAAGGGATTACTGTGCAGAAATACTTAGGGCAAATCCAGGATCTAGTCTGACCATATTGGTTGATAGGCCTTCTCTTATGCACCAGCCCCGATTTATGAGAATGTACATGTGCCTTGATGCAGTCAAGAAAGGCTTCTTGGCAGGGTGTAGACCTATTATTGGCGTGGATGGATGTCACTTGAAGGGCGACCATGGACAGCAGCTGCTAGTTGCTGTTGGCAGAGATCCAAATGACAATTACTTTCCCATTGCCGTAGCTGCAGTAGAGGCAGAGACTAAGAATAGTTGGGGGTGGTTCTTAGAGATGCTGTTAAATGACATTGGAGAATCAAGAAAATGGGTTTTTATGAGTGACCAACAAAAGGTATCACTTTAATTTTTTGCAACTAATTTTATTTAAATATAAGAATGCCATGTTTATGATGATATATGCAACTGATATGAGTTTGTGAATATAAGTTTGTGAATATAAGTCTGCCATGTTTATGATGATATATGAAATTGTAGATGTAAATCTGAAATTTATATGATCATATATGCAATGCCTCTATACAAGTTGTTAAATTATTCACATAAAAACGAGCATAGTGAATAGTGATGAGTATTGACATAGTAAGGGGTAAGGGTTGCAAAGAGAGGAGCAGAAGTTTGAGGAAGAGGCGAGGAGAAGAGAGTTAGAACTCAGATCACTACAACAAATATGGCCTTTAGCAACGCCAAATTTTTCAACGCCTTAAAACCGTTCTCTTAGATAGTTTTAGACAACAGTTTTTTGTAGTGTTACTGTTGAATTCAATTTGTTATTATTTTATAGCAACAAATTAAAACCGTTCTCTTTGACTATTTTAAAGAACGGTTTTATAACCGTTACCATGAATTATTTTTAAGCAACGGTTTTTTTTTGTTGTTTAAAGAATTGTACAAAAGAAACGTATTAAAACCGTTGCCGAAATGCTACACTTTAAAACCGTTCAATTAGATGGTCTTAGACAACGGTTTTTATAGTGTTACTCTTGAAGTACATTTTTTCATTATACTATAGTAACAAAATAAAACCGTTCTCTTTGATTATTTTAAAGAACGGTTTTACAACCATTACAACAATTGTTTAAGAAACAACTATTTTTTAATATTATATAAATAATTATATAAGTTAAACAATACTAATAAAAATAATTTCAGATAATTATATAAATTTAAACTATTTTTTCTATAAATACCGAATTTATAAAATACTCAAAAACTATTGTTATAAATAAATAACAAATATTATTTTAAAAAATTAAAATTAAAATAAATTTATAATAAATATTATATATTATTATTATAGATATATAAAAATATTATATTTTAAAAACATAACGTTAAAAAAATTTATAATAAATATTATTTATTTTATTATAAATATATAACAATATTAATATAAAAAAATAAAATTAAAATAATTTTAGAATAAATATATTATATATCTATTGTTTATTTTCTCACTAAGCATATAAGAAAGCAGAACAGACGCGCGCTCTTCCTCTTCTCTTCGAAACCAAGGGCGAGGAATGCTACTCTTCCTCCCTCCACCGCCCTAACCCACGGCTTCAGAATCAGAGACGTCATCGAACCGCAGTTCACCAGGAAGCCCGAAATCGCACCATCATTGGAAGTCGCCAGGAAGCCCTAAATCGAAACTCACCATCGTCGCGCCATCCTCGTCGTTGCATCCTTCCCAAAATCGTCGCTGCCTCCTCCTTCCCGGCGTCGCTGAGTCTCTCCTCTCCGCGGCGTCGCTGCTTCTCCCCTCTCTGCGGCTTCAGTGCTTCTCCGTTCTCTGCAGTGTCCTTGCGTCTTCTGCTTCGCTACTTCTCCCCTGTTCTGCTTCACTGCTTCTGCTTCACTGGGTTGTGCTTCGCTGCTTTTTCTTTGCTGTTGCTGCTTCACTGCATCGGCCGTTTGTGGGTTGTCATCTGTGGTAAGTGTTCTTCTTCTCTGATTTTCTGTTGCTTATTTAGGGCTTGATTGGCTGTTGAGTATTTTCTGTGATATTTTCTGTTGCTTAGTTAGGGCTTGATTGGTTGTTGGGTATTCTCTGAAAGTGGTGATGTTTGTGAACATGAGCAAGAAAGCTGTTGAATGTTGACTGAGTTTCTGTTCTGGTTTGAATGTTGTTCTGAGTTTCTGTGTATAGGAGGATGTGACTTTAAATTTGTTTTTAATTAATTGAAGTATTCAATAGCTTAATCGTGTTCATGAGATTGGTTCAGTTGGTTCTAACAGGTTTTTCTACTCTTACATAAAAGAAGCAGAATTTTTAACGAATTCAATATTGAGAAAATCTTATTAGAGTCAGCTGAATCAATTCCATGAATACAGTTAAGTGGTTGATTACTCTAATTAATTATTGAAAACAAATGTAAACTGTTAGTAATAGTTTCCTTCTTTCTATTGCGCTTAACTGCTTATCCATTTTTTAGTACATAAATTTTCTTTTGGGATAACTGAGGCAACTCTATTGCCAACCAGTGTGTGGTTGTGACCCTGTTCGGGTAGTAATACAAGCAAATTTATATAATGTTGGGCAGTTGCAATTTTTAATACATACTGTGATTTGTATTGTTTGGGTGGAAGCTAAAAAGTATTGTTTTCTTAAAAGACTGGATTTTGATAATTCTATTGTTTATGTTTATGTTTTGCATCTTTGTTTATCTCTATCCAATGGCTGTTTAGTAGGTCTGCATATAAAATCTATGGGTAATGACACCACTGTAACGTCGTCATCCCTCTAGACATCGCTGCTTCTGAATCCCCTGTCACTGGTTTTCTGCTTCTAAATTTCCTGTCACTGGTTCTCTGCCTCCTCATTGTGGCTCAACCTCTCGTTAGGTAACTCAAATGTCTCTTATTCTGTGAATTTAATTGATTTTGTTTCTATTTTGATTTGAAGAATTTTACAGATTAGAAGTGCAGAAGGAACCTAACCATTGCAATACTCTAACATTCTTGATCCAAATTATTTTATTTATCATCTACACTCAATATTTGTATATTGAAAAGTCCTACTGTATTGTTAAGCTTCTATTAATTTGTTAACAAAGTAGAACCCTATTGTTATAGTTAAGCTTCTACATGAATAAGCTTCTTTCAAAGAAATGGAACATGGCTCAAATATGACTTTTGATTTAGTCCCTTAACTTATTATTTAGTGTTTGTTTTGAGAAAGACAGTGTTGTGTTAGTAAGGGGTTGTTTGGATTTCTTGGACTTTTTAATATTCTTATTTTTCTTCCAATTGCCCTCATACTCAATTTCACCAAACTGGAACCTTTTCATACACTTACCTTGAAGCAGCTTGGTCTGATCATTGGCAAAGGTCAGTTATTCATTATTATTAGTAGCTTGACATTGTGGTTTAGTTCTTTTACTTTCATATTCATTGCATAGGACAATAATTTGTGCATTTTTTTTTCTTTGAATCTACCGCTGCTTGTGCAATCTGATGATGAGAATTTTTTTAATGGTCGAATATATGGCTAAATTTTTGCATAGGACGATAATTGGTTTCCATGTTGTGTTTGTAATTGAAACAGCCTAATCTAAATAAGTTTGTATCCCTTGGAAGGCCAGCGTGGAAGGAAGCTTGTGCTACTCTTCAAAAGCTTTTTTCAGGTACAAGTTGCAACCTCAATTTGTTCTTTTCTTTTACAAGTAGGACAAGATGATTTGTGTGGTACAATATTGAAGGAATCTAGGTAGGAAAGAAAGAAAGAAATAAAAATAAAAGGAAAAGAATAAAATAGAGAAAAAACGTCATTTTTTAGTTGAGCAAACAAACGTTCTAATGCCTTAAACGTTACACTGGCTTATACTTCCATTAACACTTTCACTGGTTTTGTTGGATGGAAATCTTCTTCTTTGTTTCCAGATTCTAATGCCTTAAACGCTACACTTTCACTCCCTTTCAACCCAAAACCGCACTTCTCCGTCACTTGCTCTGCCTCTTCTTCCGATACCACAGTTTTTTCTTTCTTCTCATTATGCTCTTCATTTTGTTCAATTTAGTTTCTTTTTCTTTTTTATTTTTCTTTCAGTTCATTTATTTTTCGAAGTGGTAATGTAGCTACTTTATCTATGTGATAATAAAGGTGACGTTGCTGGTTCCTAATAGCATTCAGTTTTAAAAAATTTGTTGCTTTAGATAGTGGTGCAAATTGTTATAGGGTTCTAGGAGAGGGTAATTCAGATATTTTTGAGTCTTTGAGATGAATCAATTAATGGAGATTGTTGAATTTGATTGATTGAAGGCATGGAAAAAGAGGGAAAAAAGTTCTGTTAACAATTAACATTCATTTGTATGTTTTACATAAATGAGTAATATTGTTCAAATTTGGAACTGTTATAAGCATTTCTTTCTCTTGATTACTCTTTCATTTTCTTGATTATACTCATTTAAGCAAGAGAAATTCATGATTTTTGTGGTGATTTTGTCTTCAGATCTTCTGCTGGTGAAGGCTGCCAGAGGAGAACCTGTTAGTCGGCCACCAGCAAGGATAATTTTGTCTTTATGATATATTTGAGCATTGTTTGTGTATTGACATTTGACAAATCTGTTTGTGGTATCAAATTATCTTCAAATCTTACTTTTTGTTTGTGATTTTTTAGTTGGCATTGATGCTTATATTTGCAAGTTACTCCAAAACTGCAGGGTTAAGTCGATTGTGAGGAACATAGCTATATACTTATTAACAAATACTTGAACGAATGAAACTATATAATACTACATCTTTTCTCTTAGCTTATTATGCTATACTAGTTCAGTTCGTTGTAATTACTGTGAGGAGCATAGCTATATACTTATTATTGCTTATTATGCTATACTAATTAGTTTAGTGAGATTGTATTATTATTAGTTATTATTGATGGATCACGTGAATTAACCTCAATTTCTTTTGGTTCATTAACTCACCTGGTGTGGAACTTCTTAGTTTATGCATTTTTATTTTAACTAAGAGATTTATTCTTCCATGTAGGTAGGTTCTTTCAACCAAAGCACTCTAGCTTCTCAAGCAAAGAACATGGTCTCTGCTCCCATCCTTTTCATTCTTTCTTTTTCTTAATTCAAAATTAAGGAAGATACTAATATACTTGAGTTTTTTCTAACTTAGCCTTTGCTCATTGGGTTCAAATCAGAACTTTTATAGCATGAAGTATATACTGTCTTTAAATTCGCCAGACAAGGTTGGTACATAACTTTGTGTTTGTCTTTTTAATGCTTATTATTCAGGTTTTCTAATTTGCCAAAAATGTTTATGCAGATAAAGATCAGATTTAAGATTCTTTGTAGTTCTTTATGTGGAGCAGTTACCATTAAATCCAAGAGAGTCCACTCAAGCTGGGTTACCACACCAACTTTGTTGAAGAAAAATGAAGAAATTGTCACCCTTAGGCTATAGTATTTTTGTATTTTGAAAAATGGTGTTGATATAAGTAAAAGTAGTTATGACCTAAACTAGTATTATGTTATTTTGCAATGATGATATATTGTGATTGTGGATCTTACAACAATTTTTGTAAGTCAAATTTGATGGTAAATGTTTAATTAATTTTTTTTAGTAATTTGATTCAAATAGTTTAGACTATTTATTGACACTAAATTAAAAAAAAAAGTTAGAACTATTTGCATTCATGAGAAAACTATTGTAAATAAAGAATTATATATTACAAAAAACCGTTGTCAAAAGTCACAAAAGGCAATAGTGTTAAAACTGTTGTCAGAGACAAATAAAAAATGACAATAGTTAGCAATACTACTGGCAATGCTTTAAAACCGTTGGCTTTGCAAATAATGAAACTGTAATAGTTTAAAACCGTTGCCTATCTAGACCGTTGTATCATAAAAAAGAACGGTTTAAAACCGTTGCTTCTCGAGTAACGGTTTGAAACCGTTGTTTAATTTTTTTTTTCAAAACCGTTGCCTATACCAGTAACTTTGGCAACGGTTTTTTGGTTACTGTTGCCTTAGGTACAAAACCGTTGCCTTTGAGCATTGGCAACGGCCGCATATACCACAGGTCAAAAACCGTTGCCAAAGCGTTGCCTAAAGTTTAGGGAACGGTTTTTCAATCTACGGAAACGGTTTTTGACTGTTGCGAAAAGCCTTGTTTGTTGTAGTGGATCCTCAGATCCCTACTGAGTATCCTTCATTTGTAACGGATAAGTGAGGGTTATAATGGTCAAATCACTCAATCTTAACGTTTTTGTAACGTTTACCGTCAATAGGGACCTAATTGAAAAAAAAATTGGGGGCAGGGACCCAATTGAAAGGAAAAAAAGTGTAGGGACCTAATTGAAAAATTCGCTAAACTATAGGAACCAATAGAGTAATTAAACCATAAATTAAAACCCTTACTTCCTTTTGGCCTTATGTAACAAAAGGTAACAAATACTCACCAAGTTGGACTACATAATGCTGTATTGTCATTTGTCAAAAATGTAACTCCTGCAGAAAATGGACAGTGTCCTTTTGGGATCTGGAAATTCATTTAAATCTTGTTTGAATTGTTGAACATTTCAATATAGAGAATTGAATATTTAAACATTCTATATAATGATGTCATAGGATTTGATCCCTAAACCTTTCCATCCTTTAAAAATGGCAGCCTAGTGCGCAAGGTTTCCAGTTGTGGTCAGGTTTGGAGAGGGATATATATATAGCCTTATCCCTTCAAGCAGAGATGCCAATTCCAAGTTTTGGTGCTATATGAATTCTGGTGTCTTGTTGTCTTGATCATGATGTGTATTAATATACGTTTCTCAATTTCATCCACTAGCTCAGATTAACGCGGTGCAAAAAATATTTGTACCTTGTATAATTGTAGCAACTCCTCATCACTTATAATCAACTTTAATTTATGGTTCGTTGTATAGGTGGCTGATTGGAACTCACATTCTAATCCTGCGGGAAAATTTGTGGTTATTACATCACGCCTATTAAGTGATGCACATCGGTATATTTTACGTTGCCTGAGTGCACATCAAGTAGTTTGTCACTGCGTTATATTTACATCTATCTCAGAGGTGCTTATTCATAATTACTGCTCTTGACTACTATCTTTGTACTTTCCATGTTTATAAATTCATTATTGGACTTATTCTTACCTATATATTGGGAAAAAGCTTCCTCACTGGGTGTGAATATTTCTCCCCCTTTCTTTGTTCTTTATAACATGATAGTTTACTGCATTCTATTTAGAAGCATTCCTACGTAATCTTGTAATGATTTGTTCTGGATGAATCATACTATTTTGTCAGAAAGAGGTTTTGTGCAACTTAGAATGGAGCTTGGTGATTTATTTAATATATTGTTTTAATCCTGATATTCCAAGTGACTAAACTTTTGTTACAAAATAGGAAGAAGTTTTTGGTAGTATTTTTAACTTGGCCCTAAGTCCTTGAAATTATCAGCATCACGGTGAAATTATCTTATTCTTAATCTTGTGCCTAAATATGACACTTGGATTGCAATGTTACATTTATTTTGTTCCATGACCTTTTGGATAGCAATATTACATTTATTTTGTCCCAGGAACTTTTTTTTCTCTTTCGCTTGGTAAAGATGTTTTAATAATAGTTAAAATGCAGGCAGCTCACTCGATGTTTCCGGATTCACCTCTGGGACCAGATGCCTATCGTGAATATGAATCCTTATTGGTTCAAGATTATGAAGAACTAAATAACAAATCTGGGGCAAAACCTAGGCAGTTTGGTAGTAAAGTCCAGGCAAAGATTAAATTTTGAAGACGGAGGACGTTCAAAACTTTCTCCCAGTGGAGAGGATGTGTAACACCCTAATATTCAAATCCTTATGCTCGAGTCATAAGTCAATGATATTACGGTGGTACGACTCTCAGGTGGATTTTTAATATTTAAATATAGGTAATTTTCGAAAAGGAGTATTAATCGAGAAGCCTGAAAAGAGTAGAAATAAAATCGCGAAGACGTATCACTCACGTTTCGACAACGAAAAGTTAAACTGTTAAGCCGAACGTGATATACGGACAAGGCATAAAGGAGATTAAGAGATAGATAACAGATAGATATTTATAGCATACGTAAATAGCCACTAGTCGCGGCCCGTGAAGTTTAGGCCGGCTAGGATACAGTATGAAGGTAGTTGACAACAGTATATCCTAATCTCTCCCAAAGGAAACATAAGAGCCTCTATAGGCAAGTTCCAAAAGAGTTCAATACATAATATAATCTTTTCAAAGCAAAGGTGGAGAGATTCTAAGCAAAACACAAAGTAGAGAAAATAAATATCTTCGCCGTCTCTCAGGTGAACCACAGCTCACTTCTGAGCACCTGGACCTGTATCTGAAAAACAAGAGATATATACGGAATGAGAACCCCGGGCCCATGGGTTCCCAGTACGGTAAAAGTGTCAAATAAATACAATGCACTGCAATAAAAACTCACTAAGCATCCTAAACTCCTTTTCGCCTAGTATCCAGCCTAGATTCTCACTAATCCATAAATAGGCATCTGTCGTAAGGGGATACTAAATCTAGTTCATATCTCATATGATTCCCAACTCGCTGACTCTCCTACGGATCAGATTCAGAATCATAAACAAAACCATCATCAGTCATACTGTCTCAGCAATTCTATATCAATACATCATACCCTCACCTGGAGCTAGAGAAACCACATCACTGCGTCTACCCAGGGAGCTCAAATCATCTCAGCCAATGATCATCATCATCATGCAATCACATCATCAATTCATCTCATCAAGAACAGTCCTCAACCTTCACCGACACCAACATGAGGGGCCTCTCAGTTGTACAAACACAAGCAATACAGGCAAGTAATACACAATTAAGGTACAAGTAGAACAAGTAGCACATAATCAGGTAACATAGCACATATAATGTAGAAATCCAAAACAAATAGGCAAACCCAAACAATTCAAACATATGCAAATGATGAATGCCTGCCATATGGCTGATGATATCATCTATCGGTTATCAAGCCAACCCGACGTGTCCGGTAGCTAACCCGGGCACAGTCTCTCTGTTGCATATTAATATCATTAGAGGGAATATGTGCCCTGTCACCATTAGAGGGTATTTGTGCCCTGTCGCCATTAGAGGGTATCTGCGCCCTGTCGCCATTAGAGGGTATCGGTGCCCTGTCACCCTTACAACCAGAGAGAAAACACAAGCATGCTTACATTCAACATTTTTCATCATTATTCATTTATCATATATGCCTTTATACTCAGCCATAATCCATAATGGCTTTGCCGTAACTCGGCAATAACTTAGCCATCTGGCTCACAGTTCAATCCAGAACTAGCCAATTTGTCAACATGGCTCCGCCGTATCCGGCAATAACTCAGCCATCCGGCTCATGGTTCAATCAAGAACCAACCATTTATCAATAATTATAGCCCTTCGGCTCATGGCATACACGGTACCTCCACCGCCATCCTCCATATCTCATATAATCATCTTTGATCATCATTGATCACAACTTTTCTCCTTGCTTCATTCGCAAGTTACCACATCCCCTAGCTCCTTCCTCTTTGCTAGGCATATCATAATGATTCAATACATAAGGGGTGAGATCGGAGGCTTAAAAGTATGAGATTTAGCTTTTAAAACTCACAAATCAACTTCGGGATGAAAACAGGGTTACGCGCACGCGTACTTCACGCGCACACGTGGATGGCAACAAAGCTCATCGACGCGTATGCGTCATACACGCGGACGCGCGGATTGAAACACAGCCAGACGACGCATACGCGTCAGCCACGCGTACGCGTGGGTGCATTTGCGCCCCAGGCACAAAACTGGCACAACTTTCGGGAAAATGGCTAGGCATTGGGTGCAGCGCATCGACGCGCACGCGCACACCACGCGCACGCGTGGATGGTGCTTTCTTGAAGAACGACGCGTATGCGCCAAGTGCGCCTACGCGTAGGGGGTCATTCTGCTAAAAAAATTTTCTAAGTTAAAAGCTGCAAAATTCACAGATTCAACCCCCAATCTTCCGACGGACATAACTTTCTCATTTTAAATCATTTTTCGCCCGTTCTTCGAACGGCATGGACATCCTGGATCCAATTTCACTTTTAAACAATTTTGGCACAAAACAGAAATCCACAGTCCAAGTTATGTCCCGTCAAAGTATGCCCAAAAACCATGTTTTCACTCAAAACCGCAAGGTGCCATTTTCAAAACAAGCCGTTTCCAACTCTTTTCAAAATCAACCAAAACATGTCAATTTCATCCATTTTCTTTGAAATCAATCAAAGTATATCAAAATCGACAATAAGCCTCCTCAACTCATACATTAACACATTACCACAATTCACAAAACCACCATATAACCATTTTTACCCATTTCACACAAATGGCTAAATTACAAACACATTAACATGTCATACATCCTTCCTCATCCCAATTTCTAACAATACTATTCCCAATCAATCATCATTATACATAATCAATATCATACTCACTATCACATGATTTCACCCACAAATCAACCTTAATCATTTCTCAAGCATATATCACAACATACATATCTCTCATGCATCATCATACCATCAAGGCATCAATAATCATGATCACATATATGACCACATAACATACCTCAACCAAAACCAAACATACCTCATCTATACAATTTCACCCAAAATTACCAAATTCCACACTTCAACTCCTCAAACCTTATTATTCAATAACCAACCCAATCATTCACATATTCATTATCTGAAATTCATCCAATCACTTGTGTCATCATACAATGCACACATCAACTTACCTTCCTTACCTCCTTCCGGCCTCCGGTCCAAAATTTACGGCCTCCGGCCCAATTTCACAATTTAAATGCATAAACCACAAATCAATACTCATTACCCAATACATCAAATTTTCAATACACCAAGCATACAAGGCCACACAATTCTCAACCCAATCATTAATTCATATTACATACCAATTATGCATATTAGCACCAACCATTTACACAATCCAAACTTAATCCTAGGGCATCTAGCCTAGGAATTCTCATCACACCACACGGTACTTAAATGAAACTTAAACCGTACCTCTTGTAGCCAAATCAATTGAGCCTCTTCTTTAGAAGTCTCTACCAATCTTAGTCCCAAGCCTCACCAAAGCTCCTCAAGCAACACCAATCTCCCAATTGTGCACCAAGATCATCAAATACACTAACATAACCAATATCACATACATACATCAACCTAGGGCTCATAAAAATGACAAATCACAAGGGTTTGAGCACTTCTTACCTCAGCCCATATGAAGTAGGGATAGAACCCACTGAGAATCCATGTTGGAGTATCCCTAAACACCCAAAATCACAAGATTTCAACACTAACTACCCAAAAACGTGTAACAGTAGAGAATTTCGAAAACTGAGCAGAGATGAATGGAATACTCACCACAAAACTTAGATAGAATTGTAGAGGATGAGAAGAGCGACGTGTGGCCGCAAACGGCTCGTCAATCGGAGCTCCGTAGCTCAAGTTATGGTGGTTTGAAGATCAAAGAGAGTTAGGTTTTCTCTCTTCTCTTCCCTCTTCCCAATTTCAGCGCCCAACACCCATTCTTTAGGGCAAAATAAGCTGAAATGCTCATAACTAATGTTTATATATGTTGGGTCTTGGGCCCACTTAGGCTCGGTTCACTTATTTTTGTCCGTTGGCCCAATTTTGGACCAAAACCTTTAAGATTAGCGCTCTAAATCGCACTTCAAATATTTCTACCTCCCCTAATTATAATTCCTCATTTCTTAATCTTATTTACTCATAATCAATTTTCTCAGCTGTAGTACCAGACAAATCTCAGCCGGTACTTCCGGTCAAAATTCCACTGCGCGCTTTTACGCAGAAAACTATGTTTTCCGACTCGAAAAAATTCGCTGAATCCAAATATCATATTTAAATCATCAAATTCCAATTGCCAAATCTTCCAACCATATTCGCTCCTACTTAACTTATTATTTAATTAATTTCAGTTAGACCGGGTATTACAGGATGTTCCTCATCTTGAAGCTATTTCAAGTGGAAGATATTTTTTTGAACAGACTCCATTGGACTCCACTGAAGATGCAGTGTTTAAATTGGATGTTTCTGTTCATCATTTTCCAATGATTTTATGTCCCTTATCACCAAGAGTATTTGTTCTACCTTCAGAAGGATTGGTAGTTGAAGCACAGTTATCATCTGAGCATGAGGATTCCATTGGTCCTGGTTTTCCTCCCTTAAGTACTGGTATACTTTCTGATACAGATGATGTGCCTCCAGGTGCAACTCTCACAGCACACTTTCTCTACCATTTGGCGGCCAAGGTAAATAGTGGCTCACACTTTTGCTGAAATGTTTGCTTACCTCTGGTGACTTGATTTCTGCATTTCTTTTTCTATTCACTGGATTCTTATATTATATGCTTCACCCTGAGTTCTGTCCCTATTACAATCTTGTACATCATGAGTGATAGATCTGTTGCATGCCAGCATCCTACCATCTTACTGGGGTATCTATAGATCCATTTAAAAAGTATGTAAATAAAATAAAATAATAAAAAATATTAAAATAAATTTTAATTACTATGTATGTTGCCTATGTAAATATGTAATATACCTTGCTCTTAATGACCATTTCAAACATTTGGTTTTTAATAATACAATGTTGTTTGATCATTGTAATCAACCCTATTAAATGAGAGAAGACTGCTGTTGCCATTGCTTTTGTAATACAATGTTTATTATTATTATTATTATTATTATTATTATCATTATCATTATCATTATCATTATCATTATTATTATTACATTGGCTGTTTCTTCTGTTTATGGTGTAGATGGACTTGAAAATGGAAATTTTCTCCCTTGGGGATATGTCAAAAACTGTTGGAAAAATTTTGACTGACATGTCAAGTCTTTACGATGTAGGCCGTCGTAAACGGTCAGCAGGACTGTTACTCATTGATCGCACACTTGATCTCCTTACTCCTTGCTGTCATGGTGACTCACTATTTGACCGTATGTTCTCTTCTTTGCCCCGAAGGAATCGAATATCCAATACCCAAGGTAAAGGTTTAGGGCTCCAGCTCAAACTTAGTTCTTCGTACCTGCAACGTGCTCCTTTAGATGCTCAGATACCACTTACAAAGATCCTTAATGATGAAGATTGGCAAATAAACAACTTTCAGCTTTTAGAAAGTGTTGAAGCTTTTCTATGTGGTTGGAACTCTGGTGATTCTGATTCTCAGGTTACAGGTTTGATTAATCTTAGTCAGAAAATTCATGACAAAGAGAGTTACTCTAATGCAGAAATACTCATTGGATCTTTTGTTTCCTCTGAAACTTTCCGTGGAACCCCATTCTTGGAAGCTATACTGGATAGAAGAACAAAAGATGGGGGCTTACTAGTAAAGAAATGGCTACAAGAAACTCTGCGCAGGGAAAACATTACTGTAAATGTGAAATCCCGTCCTGGTTTTGTTACAAAACCTGAGCTACAAGCTATGATCAAAGCATTGACTGGGAGCCAATCATCTTTGCTGAAGAATAAAGCAATTATCCAAATTGCTTCAGCCACATTGTTTGCACTTGAAGAATCAAATTGTACCAAGTGGGATGCATTTAGCAGTGCAGAGAAGATTCTGACTGTGAGTTCAGGGGAAACCAGTCAAAGTCTTGCTGCTCAAATTGGTGATCTCATCAATAAGAGTGCTCTGTTGGGATCTTAAGTAAATAAAGGGAAAAGTGAGATGTCAAAAGGGTTACTTTCTTTGCAAGATGCAATTCTGTTGATGATTATTGGATATATATTGGCCGGTGAAAATTTTCCATCATCTAGTTCTGAAGGCCCATTTTCTTGGCAGGAGGAACGCTTGTTAAAAGATGCTGTTGTAGATGCCCTTCTTGAAAATCCATCAGTTGCAAATCTCAAGTTTCTAGATGGGATAAGGGAAGAGCTTGAGAAAAATGTATGCAAGTCAAAATCGGAGAAAGATACTGAAAAACTAGACATCGATGATTTTGATGATGAGCAGTGGGGGGAATGGGGGGATGAAGATGTTGAGGATGACAGCAAAAATGAACAAGCGTATGGTGACGTGCAACTTAAGTTGGAGTTGCGCGACAGGGTGGATAACTTGTTCAAATTTCTTCATAAGTTATCCAATCTGAAAAGAAAGAATATACCACTTAGGGATGGATCATTGACCATGGAAGGCAATTTCAGTGAGGATTCCTATATGGGGAAAGGATTACTTTATAAGCTACTAACAAGGGTGCTAGGCAAGTATGACGTGCCAGGGTTAGAATATCATTCTTCCACTGTAGGTCGTCTGTTTAAAAGCGGGTTTGGCAGATTTGGCCTTGGTCAGGTGATTAGTGTTTTTTACCCTTTTTGCATGACTCTTGCTTTAGTAGTTCAGTCCTTCAAATATTCTATATCTAATTTTTCATTCTTTCCGCCTTTATTATTCTGCTAAATACAATACTTTAGGCAAAACCAAGTCTTGCTGATCAAAATGTCATTTTGGTGTTTGTTATTCGGGGCATTAATGGAGTCGAAGTGAATTTCTAGACTGCCCTGTCTGATCTGTTTATTATTATTGTCTTTTTGTAGTGAATAAAAAAGATGGTCACTTTTTAATATGGTAGTAAAATGAAATACCATATTCTGAACTGACTGGTTTTTTTTATGTGAATATAGATTCTCTCATCTTTGAAATGAACATAATAATATTCTGTTCACATCTCCACCATCGATAAACAATCAATGGTCAGGATGTAAACATAATCTTGTTATGGCCATTTTGAACATAAGAGGATCCAAATCCTTTTATTTTCCACATTTTCATTGGTTTGCTGTATTTAACATTTTATTTAAAACTTTCTCCTTGTTGGCATGGATTAGTAATATAATACTATCTATTACTTTTCTGTCACAAAGGTTCGTGAAGCTCAAGAGGCATTGGCTGAAAGCGGAAGACCTGACATAGAATTGCTTCTTGGTGGAACAACTCTTCTAACTCCCGAAAACATGCTTGATTTATTGCTAGGGGACTCCAGTTTCTTTTAATTCTTTTATTTGCACATGTAGGAGATAGAAATCCAATTTATTTTATTTTATTGTATCTCCTAAATCATGTATGTTATAAATGATATAGATTACCGGATAAAAGTTTTGATATTTATCAAAATCTAAAGGGAAATGAACCTAAGATAGGGTATTTTGCCAAACCCTTGGTAAAATGGAATGTTTAGTTATCTCATGCTAACAGGAACATTAGCAGACTAGCATTGATCAACGAGAGTTGAATGAAATGAAAGATTGTGCTAAAATTATAGGTTCATACAAGTATGAAACAGGCAAAATAAATATGCTTTTTTGAAAAAACACAACTTCGTTTATATATAATTTTGGTGACACCTAGCGCTCTTTAAATCTACCAAATCACAGCAGGGGGATTAGTTTCAAACTTCGGAAATTTGGAAAATTAATTTTATTTCTAAATTAATTAGTTTGTTTGAATATTACGAAAAAATGAGAATTAAATTAATTTTGAAATTTAATAGATTTCATCTCGTTTGTATTAGATTTTTTTTTGTTAGATAAGATACGATTAAGCTTTTATTCAATAATCAATTTGGTCACTGTTTTAAACATGTTTAATTTGGGTTTGGAGTTTTACAATCATGAATCAACTTTTGACAGAATATTTGTGTGTAATTATCGCCATTGAGGTAGCTAATGACTAGCACGATTCAACTTTTGACAGAATATTTGTGTGTAACCATTAATAGGTTCAATTTCGTTTTTTGAGGGACCAAATTGAGTTCTACACTAGACGGTCACAATGATAGTTTTTTTTTTTTTGTTATTGTCACAATGATAGTTAACTGCATGCATTAGATAATATTCTGCTAACCAAAGTGGTTGTGAAATGAACAAGTTGATTCATGGTTGCAAAACATGGCTTTTTCTTTTTCCACTATACTAGGGTCACACCAAAATTCGCCACCAAGGTAGAATAAGTATTTAGATACAAAATATATATTAAAAATAAATTAAACTGCACATGTATTTATACATAAATACATAGTAATTGATTTTAATATGCAAATAACATTTAACTTTTTTTATATGGATTAAACATAGAATTTTTTTAAATAAATAAAATAAATATATTATTTATGGATACAGGTTATTTGAAACGTTTTTACCGATTTATGCAGCATGTCTTATTTCATTTACAGTATTATGCATATCTCGTTTATACTGTAAACGAGACAAGACATGTCAGCAAGTACACATATCACGTTTATACACGTGATCCGTGGCTGTAAACGAGATATGCACATACTTATTTCGTTTACACTGTAAACGAGATAAGACTTAGACGCGCCTATATAAGTAACTCGTTCAAAGCGCCTCTAGTGTCACTATCTATACCCATCAACCTTCATTTCTCTCTTTGTCGAACGTTTTGTTGATATTCTTGAGATACTTCAACGTTATGGCGCGCGCAGATGCATTGGACGATGACATCAACCATCTAAATACTACTTGGCACATCGTGGGAGCAATTGACTTCCAAGTCAGTATTATTGTTTTTATCTTTTAAATAAATAAGCATATGTGATTATAGTTAGGACACTTATATAGATTTGGTGTTGTTACACATGGGGTAGAATAGATTATGTTTTTCTAATATAAAATAAGTTACTTGACAAGTTATTAACATTTGTTAGATGTCGAATGAATTTTTAGTAAATATTAATTTACTAATTAATTTAATTTAATTTATTCATTAACTGTTTATTACGTTATCTTACTTTTTTTAGTCGAATTTTATATTTTTAATTTTAATTTTGAATATGCTAAAGAATTTAGTTTGAAATCCAAGATTTTACAATTGAAATAGATTTGCTATTAAAAGGTTTCATTTTTTAACAGAGGCCTCGCTTACTACTATCTAGGCGGGTGAGCCACACTCTTGTACCATCGGACACCATTGTCCCTTACCTAAGGGAGGCTGGGTTTGGCGACACCGTGCAGCTTAGGGACTTCGTGTTTGACAACTCCCTGATCACTGCATTCGTGAAGCGATGACATCCAAAGACTCACACTTTTCACCTGCCATGGGGTGAGTGCACCATCACCCTGCAGGACGTTGCGTACCACCTAGGTTACGCACACACGGAGAGCCAGTAGATGGGTGCTTGCGTGACTTCCAAACTTGGGAATACGTAGAGGAGCTCCTATATGCTAATCCTCCTCATGCTCAACAGCAGGGTGTCCAGAGGAAGGAATCGTTTAGTATCAAGATGACATGGCTTCGAAACCGAGTCTGGCATATGCCAGCGAATGCAGATGTAGCCACTTTCCGTCAGTACACGAGGTGTTACATCTTGTTGCTGATCAGGGGTTACCTAGTGACGGACAAGTCAAACAATCAGGTGCATATCAAATAGTTGCCACTTTTGGATGACATCGCTAGGTGCTGTAGTCTGTCTTGGGGATCAGCAGTGCTTGCATGGACGTACCACAATTTATGCCATGCAGCACATCGAGATACGACAGATATAGCTGGATGCACTCCGCTCCTGATCTCGTGGATATACCATAGGTTTCTTTAGTGGTGTCCACCTTAGAGATAGATTCTGAGGTTTTCCCTAACAGTGAGGTAACTATTTTTATTTACAGTTTTTGTCCTTTCTATTTATGTAATTAAATTTTTTATTGCATGGAGTGAGACAATTTGATTGTTGCATATGTGAATAGGTCGAAATTCTAACATACCTCCCTAACGAATTCAAATATCATCAGTCAAAATTCTAACCAAAATAAGATAATTCATCCAAATACAAAGTAAGGCTTGTCAATATCCAAAATTTTGTCAGAAGGCGATACCGAGCTCCAAAAACAATCATCAGTGAATTGCCTACAACGCACATGGTACTTTAACCGATCCGACTCCACAACTCGGTACTCAACCCCTTTTTCAAATGTTGTAATTTTTCACGCCTTGCATGACTGCCTCTTTGCTTCTAAAGCTGTGACCAACTCTAAACTCTAAATTACCGTCTGTGTTGTAATCGTTCGCACCCACATTGAAAAATGGAGTTACCTCGTGCATCACGTTCAAATCCAATATATCAATAGTGGCTGGTACAACTTATAACTCTCGAATTGGCTGCAGAGCAGGCAAAAGGTATCGAACTGATCTACCAATCAGAGTCTTTGGAACGAACTCATCCTTGTCATCATCTTCAAAAGAACCACTTTTGTTGTTATCAGCAATTTACTCTTCATCGAACTCCTTACCGTCCACGTCCATGTCTACCGCTGGTCTAGCATAGTGCAGAAGTGGT
The DNA here is from genome assembly GCF_014773155.1 of Arachis stenosperma. Taxonomy (NCBI): domain Eukaryota; kingdom Viridiplantae; phylum Streptophyta; class Magnoliopsida; order Fabales; family Fabaceae; genus Arachis; species Arachis stenosperma. The sequence goes on from NC_080379.1 coordinate 59,287,274, forward strand.
GGTGTAAGAGGTGAGTCATCCTGGACGAAATTTGAGCTGTCAAAATCACCACTACCAACATCACAAACCTTCACAGAAAGCTCCATCATTTGTTCAGTCATGATTCTTCTGTGGATATCAAATATGAGGTGCACGTGCTCATCGCTATCGAGTTAGACCAGATGAGGTGTGTCAATATCAAACTCTTTAACTCAGACAATAAATCTGCTCTCTAAGTGCACAACAGAATAGGTTTTTCACACTTAAAAAAACCACTAACACTAGATATTTCTACTAAATTTTTGAAGAAATTGATGAGAAGAAGGATTGAGATGTTTGTGGAGAATACCAATGGTTTGTAGATCCTTTTTATAGTTGATTGAATTTTATCGTACTATATCTCATTTACAGTGACAATATTTTAACGTAGCGTATATCTCGTTTATAGTATAAACAAAATAAATATATGCATATCTCGGTCACACTTTAATATGAAGTTATTTTTTTAAAACTGATATTAATCAAATTGGATTGTCCGATTTGTTTTAAGAGAAAAAATAATCTATAAATTGGAGGGTCTGATTTCAATTATTTAACTTGTTTTTTTTATTTTGAAAACAAATATCGAAGAGTCCAATTTCAATATTAAAGTTTGTTAATTTTCTAAATTATAAATCGGACCGTCGAATTCGTGATTTTTTTTAGAAAAATTAAACAATATAAATTCGTAAGTATTAGTTTTGGACACTACTGTATAACCGAAAGAAAAATCGGTGCCTCCGATTTCTTGAATCTCATGGCACTGAAAAAGTGAAAATCACATTCTCTGTCTCATCTTTTTGTGATACACATGCGGCAAAACATAGGAGACCAAAGTAAACATGTGTAAAATCAATCCACCAATTTTGAAAAACAAAAGCCATCCAAGATTGAAATTTGAATGGTTAAAAATCATGGATTATTAAAACCATGGACATTGATATATGTATATCATAACATTTACAAATTACATCGCTTAATTACCTACACAACTGATGTGCCATACTTCAACTTAGCGCAAACACTAACTACTACTGACACAATTGGAAACCAGCCTCCCATCCATATCACAATTTCCATTCGCCTAAAACAAAAAACTTCATGAACATAGACATCCTCGTAAAACTCATTCAAATAAGTACCCATCAAGTGAACAAAAAAAAAAGTACCCATCAAATCCTTCATTTCCATTTTTGTTTTACCCGCTCCTCGGAGACCTGGGGTAAATTGCATATTTTAAATTACTAACTTGCGTACTGTGACTGATGTCTATGCTGTAATTTGAGCTTATATCATTAACTAGTCTTCAACGATAAGATATACTCAACATAAAACATACTATTTCAATTATATAATGAGCGTGTGCATGTTATTATTTTGAAGGATGCCCTTCAGATTCTCAGACATTCTAGTGTACGCGTACAAAATTTTCATGTTAATCAGTTGCATAAACAAAAATATTGTAAGCATAAAGCCATAAACACTGAAAAAGGTTTATAGAGATGAAGGTGTATCACGAAATTGTGGAGGACAGATAAAAAAAATTTGAGGGTCAGATTTGTGTTTATACAAAAAATTTAAAGATTAAATTTGTGTTTAATTTTTTTATTTTTTTAAAAATACAAATCTAAAGGTCAAATTTATCATACTCAGATTTGTATTTATGCCGAGAAATTGGCTAGCGAAAAATTAGGTGAGAAAGGATATTTAAGGATGAAGAAAGGCATAGTTGCTAAGTAAGGTTATGTGAATTGCATGAATGCTTCTTATCTAACTGCTTAATTAGTTATATTATGTGCAATATGTATTGAAGCATATTCCTTCTTTGTAATTATGATTATATATAAACTAGGAAAAAAAAGATGCAGAATGTCAGAAATAAATATTTTCACATTATAATAGAACCGTTTATTTTAAGTTTGATCTACTCTTTTATTATTTATTATTTGAGAATTTTCCGAACTGATTCATCAACCTATGGCACATTATGCCTAGCAAAGAATTTAATCATTTATTGTTATATGGTAAAGAAGCTATTAGTTGTTAGTTGGTAGTCGGTATTTAAAATTTAAAGATGTTAGTTGGTAGAAAATCTATAAGGTATCACATTGTCAAAATTAAAAGCTTAATAATTTTTATAAAGAAGTCATTTAGATAAAGACGACTAAAATATCTTTTTTAGATATTTTTTAATAATTAAAATTTAACATATGTAATTAAATAAATTGTATTATTTCTGTCATAATTAGATCGAATAAATCGATTTGGCAAAAAAATCAAGAGCCAAACTTTAAACCAATTTAAATTATAGTTTTTTATAAAAAATAAGTACAATACTCCTATTATAGCAAATAACTAAAATACTCATATATATATATATATTAACCACATGACGGTTTAGAGAGAATAGAAAGGTTAGGATTTAGGATTTTAAAAATTAATATATATATATATATATATATATATATATATATATATATATATATATATAATAAGAGTATTTTGTTATTTTTATAATAAGGGTATTGTAGTCATTTTTTATAAAAAAAAATTAATTTAGATTGGTTTAAGATTTAGTTCGTCGATTTTTTTGTCAAATTAATTTGTCTGATCTAATTTTGATAAAAATAACACGGTTTAATCAGCTATATGTATTGAATTTTAATTACTAAAAAATATCTTAAAAAAAGACGTTTTAAATGTCTTTATTTGAGTGGCTCTCTCTTTATAAATGGAGAAAATTTCATCTTTCTCTCCTGAGAGATGCTAAAATAATACTTTCTTCCTTTCTATTTGTAAAATGTACATTCTCTTCCTTCATAACTCTTAAAAATCTTCCTCTTTAATCTATTTAAAATTTTTTGTGTTAATTAACACTAACTTTATCTATTTTTTAAGAAAAAATAAATTATTTTTTACAAAAATACTATTTAGCAAAAATTTTATTTTTTTTGTGATTAAATTTTGCTTATCAAAATATGCTTTAATAAATTATTTTTTACTGATTAAATTATATTTTTACCAAAATATTCTTTTAAAAATTTTTAATGACTAAATTATTTTTTTCTAAGATACTTTTCAATAAATTTTTAATTATTAAATTGTGATTTTTCTAAAATTTGTGTTAACAAGTATTTTTTAATTTTATTATTAGTTTTTCGATATCAATCTATATTATTTTAATATTAAATTAAAAAAATCTTATCACTGTTAATATGTATAATAATTAATATTAATAAATAATTTGTTTCATAGAACTATTAAAAAGTATTAATAACTTTATCAAAACTTAAAAATAAATCGAGATGGATAAATCTAAAATCTAAAAAATTAACATCTCATTCCTTCATATCTTTACAAAGCAAGTTTCTTAATAATTAAAAAAATTATTGAAGGGTATCTTAGGAAAAAAAATTTAATCATTAAAAATTTTTTTAAAAGATATTTTGAAAAAAATACAATTTAATCAATAGAAAGATAATTTGTTAAAAGATATTTTGGTAAATAAAATTTTATCACAAAAAATAAATTTTTGTTAAAGGATATATTTTTTTATAAGGGACAAAAATGTATATTTTATAAATAGAGGAGGGAGGAGTGTCATTTTAATATCTCTTAGGGAAAGGGGAATGAACTTTTCTCTTATAAATGTAAGGCAACTCTTACCTCTTAAGTTAGTTTTTAGGATAAGTCTAACCGTAATCCATCTCTTCGATATTTCTCTCAACTAGATGACCAGTACTTTTGTTCCACTCCCATTGCTGTCCAACTCTAAGGCTGCATTTGTTTTTAAAAATAGGACAAGATAAGACATAAAAGATAAAGATACAGAATTTAGTATTTTTATATTCTGTTTGGTGATAAAATAGAATAAATTATAAAAATCTAATTTATTCTAATTTTTTTCATTAAAAATTTTGAGGAAAAAAATATAATTATAAAAAATTAACAAGAATAATAAAAAAATAAGTTATTTGTTAGTATATCTATGTCCTTTCTGTCAGAATGAACACAAAATAAACTAATTCAGTGTCTCTTGATATAATGTCTCTATCTCATTAGACTACACAATTCTATTTATTGTTGGAATGTGAATTCCATTAGACTATCTCATTTCGTGAATTGTGCTAGAAAGCATAAATAACTCATTAAACGAAAAAAGAGTAAAGTATCATTTTTGTCTCTAACGTTTAGAATAAGTCCTATTTGTATCCCTAACATTTATAAAAGTGATTCAATGCTATCTTGTCATCAATTATACTAACAGATCAGATTGTATTTTTCAATTATTCTCACTTAGATATATTCATTCTCAATTTGGTCTCACTTGGATGTGTTCGATTTCAATATTATACCAATTATTTGTGTTCAAGTTCAATTATGTCCCTAATAAAATAAATTATGTAAATGTTGCAGGAATTAGTTTTAACTTTTGATGAGCTATTATTCGAAGTGAATCATCGATTCTATTCCAAACATTTGTATTCTAACTTCAAGAAGAGATTTTCAAACTCCAACTAAAGCTCATGATGTGTAATTGATGGCACGATAATATTAAATCACTTTTACAAACGTTAGGGATACAAATAAGATGATTTAAACGTTAGAGACACAAATAGAACTTACTCCAAACATTAGAGACAAAAACAATTCTTTACTATTTAAAATAACATATCTCAATAAAAATATAATAATTGAAATCAATATTGTTTGTTTGTATTTAACTAAAAACACATTAAAATTACAAAAATATTATTTTTATACCAAAATCAGCAAATAATGTATTTGTGTATAAATACATGTGTGATTTAATTTATTTTTAATGTGTATTTATTTGAAGTAATTGATTAAAAAGATTTGTTTTTAAATATTATATGTTTTAAGATTGATTTATTTATCAAAGAAAGAATTATGTTTTGAATTGGGATTGTTAATGGACGAAATGGAAAGAAGGATGATGAGGATTTTCTTTTAAATATGGTTTTTGAATAAATTTGGAAATGAGATTTGGATTGATGAATGATTATGATGTTGAGAATATTGAGATATGATCTTTTAATTATTTATATGGCTTATGAATTTGAAATATCTGAGATACGAGGTTCCCTAGATTAAGTGCCATGGCTTGCCACCACGTGTACCAGGTTAAAAACTCGATACTCTGTTGACTCTACGACGTAAGTGTGACCGGGCACTATATAAATTCCCGGAAATGTTATCCCCATTGAGCAATATTGATTATTTGAGAAAAAACTATGCATAGACTCTTGGGGATGCACGTCGGGGGACAGTCAATTCAGACTTGTCGGGTTAGCTGGATAACCGGCAGATGAGCCTCATCAGCCATAGGACAGGCATGTATCATATGCATTTGTTTGGTTTGTTTGGGTTTGAACTTGTTTTGGTTTGCCTAATTGCTAAACTGTTCTTAACTGCTACTTGAACTACTTGCTGTAACTGCTACCTAAACCTGTGCTTTCCTTGTCTGTCTTGCCTGTGTTTGTCCTGGCATGCTACATTTGAGAATGAACTTTGGTGCTGAATTAATGATTGTGTTGTTTGATTGCGTGGTTGGTTTTTGATTGAGGTTTTTCTTATAAGAAAGGAAAGGTTTTGGATTTCTGAAAGATTAAACATTGTTTCTTTGAAAAGGTTTTGAACGATTACCTATTGGTTTTTAAAAGTTTCATAAGGCAATGATAACCACTGAGCCTGAAAATAGTTTTCTTGTTAAATATCTTCTTATGACAACTTTAAAATTCCGTGGTGAGACCATGTGGTTTGGTTCTCACCCCCTACAGCTTTACCTTTTCAGGAACTGGATGAAGAAGCATTAAGAAGAGTTATACTGCGTTTGGTTTATATGTTGTTGTATTAATTAGATTATTTTCTTCCCACGTCTTTATTATTACAATTTGTAAGAGGGATAGGAGTTGTATGTTTTATATATACATTATATTATAAGATAGTATGTAAGAAGTCTTGTATATGAATCTATGCCTGCTTGTTTTTTTTTTAAGATAAAATATTTATTTCCAGATATCAAAGCAATCAGTGATACGGTTTTGAGTCACAGGCTCTTAATATTAAGTATATGAAGTAGTCGTAATACTTCTTGGTATCAGAGTGGCGCAGCCAGAAGCGTGACATTCTGGTAGTGAGGGTGTTACAGAACTGATTCTTTTAGAATGATTTTGTATTTTATTTTTCTTGGAGGATAGCAAATTATTGACTAAGTAGAAATTCAGGTACATTACATTCCTCTGGGGGGATCTCAGAAAAAGCTACTAAATGTATGGGTTGTGTTCACATTTGTTGCCATCTGGCATGATTTAGAGTGGTATGCACCCTTCATTGGTAACTTAAATCCATTCTACTTGTAATATTGGCATATTCTTTGACCTGATATCTTATTCTTGATTATCTCTTGGACCTTAGGAAGCTTCTTTCATGGACATGGTTAACATGTTTATTCTTTATCACTGAGTTGGCTTTAAAATCCGTAGCAAATGCATTTCAGGTAAAGCATATCCTTGCATTTCTTCTTCACTCTTCCATTGTTCCAAAGTCATTAATCTTTTTGTTTGACATCAAGTTAAATGTGGTTCATCAGGCTGAGAGTTCTTTTGAGGAATTCATATTTTGTGAAATCAGTGCTGTTGCTGGTGCAATCACAATTACTTCCCTCATGGTTTGTCCTTGGATGTACTTTTGAAAGCTATAGCACATATGAATGTTTTAATTCTTAAGTTATTCTACATCTCTACTTGCGGCTTACTTGATCACAATTTAATTATGTGGAAATTAACGATAGTCAATTTCTAATTTTAGTGCAGTGACTTTTCTTAACAGGTGGTAAATTTGGTTGGTTTTGTTATTGGATCCAAAGGCATTAATTGGCTTCTTGATTCTTTCCTTAGCAAGGAAGGTTTGTCAATATTTTTAGTCTTCTAAACTTTGTTGCAGTTAAATACAGTTTAAAATTAATCTGGTAATTCCATCACTCAGGGCTGCCTGTTCTCGGTGCAATGTTTATCACATTTTACGTGGGAATAAAGGTGTGACATCTTCGTCATTTGCATTGTGAATCATTCCAAATAGTTTTTATTCTCTTTGCTTCCTTTTTAGTTTAGTAATCTTATGTCTAAGTTCTTGCAGCTTATGTTCCACATAGAGGAGGCCAGAAATAGGTCACGTTGAAATGAAACAATTACCTTGATCATAATACTTGATGCCAATGACCGAATTCATGTTTACTGCCACAAGTTTCAATCCTGAAACCAGATAGCATGGTGAGTGGTGGTTCTTAACCAAACAAATTCCCCAATGCATTGTACATCAAATTTGGATCCAGTGCCTTCGAATTTTGTACAGTAAATGGAAAAATCACAGTTGACTCGGGACACGAGAATTAGAACTTGATCACATCTCACTTCAGCTTTGATCCTTTGTTTGGTTTGTTTTAGCTCCTTGGACTATGTTTTTTGCAAGTTGTCATTAGTAATTACCGTGAGCAGGTGTAATATTTTTGCGAAACATTTCGAACCCCATTTTTTAGCTTTTATTTGTCCATCGTCCATATGCAGTTATGACTTATGATAGATGTGCATCACGATTTACATACACGTTTATCTACATTATTAAGCTTCGAATGAAACATATCATAACAAAATAACATAAATATCTGTAAATGTATCACATTGGCCGATTCAAATAATAAATACTCGTAATAAGAACAAATGAAGACTTGTGAGGCTGAACATATGAGCAAGCCCATTACCTTATATCAATATAATATAATTGAGAAATTTGTTATCTAGGTACCAACCAATGATGTGTGGATATAGGATACAATACGATTTGGGATATATATGTACATGCAAATTTAAAATTCTTATATGACACAGGAACACCATATATATATATATATAAAATATAAAGTATTTTTTAGATAAATTGTAATAATATTTTGATATTTTATTGATATTAAAATATAAATTAATTTTTTAATTATTTTTAATATCTTTTTTTAATTATATAAAATATTTAAAATATTTTTTATTTTAATAGTTAATAAGATATATTATTTCTAAATTCATTTTAATAATTCATGTTAAGAATAAGGTTGGACAAACTGATACGTGATGATATTTAAGTGTGTTTAAACGTGTTTGGAAAAGAATTTTTTATATTTTATTGAGACACGGTTGGACATAGATGACATGCATGTCAGACGAGTGTCGATGTGTGTCGTGTCCGATATGCGAACACAAAAAATCAGATAAGTGTCCGTGCTTCATAAAATATTCATGTCTCAAGCTTTTTCAAGATATGAAGTGATAAGGTGAAACGAAAACCACAACGATGTGGTATTTGTTGCATGGAAGGGGACAATAAATATCTTTTCCATTAACAAAGGACATTCAGCAAATCAATTCCAATTGTGCAACTTCTCATGGTATTATGAAAACCTTTTTGAGGAAGACTTGTGTAGTATCATGATTTTTTCGTAACTAAAGGACGTTTTGGTTTTCAGTGATTAATTTTATTTTGTCGTTTCTGAGCCTTGTAAATAAAATAAATGATAATATAATTTTATTATTATGTTTTTTATTTATTTTATATGCCATAGTTATAATAAAGTTTAGATAAAAATACTTGTTTTATTATCCTTATCGAGTTCGATATCTGCCGATATAAGTAAATGGTACTCTTTGATGGATTTAGAGTTGCTAATGCTCTATCATATACCTTTTATTATTAAGTTACTAATGTCATTTATATTAGTAACTCATATATATTTAATCCTATATATATATATATATATATATATATATATATATATACTTGTGTTTTGATATACCCAGTTTTCATAATTATCTGTTTAAGACATTTATAACTTAAATCGCTGACTGAGCAGTTTAAGGAAGTTACATCTAACCCCGAAGCGATGGCAACGAGAGACAACGTTCGTAAGGATGTAATCGGATGCGGGTCGAAAACCGACGGATGAGCTCATTACCTGCACTAGGGTTAGACATGCATTATACTTGTTTGCACATATCTCTTGTGTGTTTTGAATTCGTTCTTGTATTGTATGTTATGTTGCTATTTGTTTTTGTTTGTTGTTTGCTCTATGCTCTTTTGTTGTGGTCTGATTCATCTGGTACACGTGGACATTATATAAAAAGCAAATTAACTTATTTCACCCCGACCCTACTAAGAACTCCTTAGTTCTTACCCCTTATCTTCCTGCCCCCTTCAAATGGAGATGGGTGTTATCTTTTATGAGCTCGATCAGCCTTATGTGTACGAGGATTCTGTCCTTCACAGCTTCTACGTGGTGGCCGCGAAGCCTCGAGTCCGTACATACGAAGTTAGAGATCATCCCTTTCAGCACCCGCTAGCTTCACCTCTCTTTGATCCTAATGCACTGTATGCTTTTCCGCTATCTTGGTTACATCCCGATTCCGTCCATCCTCTAGCACAGTAGGATGGTCAGGCGGTGCCTGAGCCTAGCCTTGTCGTCGATGACTACATCCCTGAGTATCCTCTAGTAGGTTTGGATATGTCGATAGAGTTTTTTTCTACTTGTTCCTTTGACCATTTCACCATAGAGCCTATCAGGACTTCTGCCACAGCTTCTGGTCAACCCTCAGCAGTTGAGCAGATTTCTCTTAGTGGTACACTTTTTACAGGAACTAGTAGTGATGGTAGTCTCCAGAATACATCTAACGATGAGGACATCGAAAAGATATAGATTGTGGATCTGACTTCTGAGGATGATGAAGATCCGTATAGAGATTGTGGACTTGACTTCTGACACCGATTAGGCAGCGACATCAGCATCTTCTTTTGGCAGCTCTCTAGTTTAGTGTTTCTTTTGTCTTAAACTCTCACTTTTATTTTTGGAGAGATCAAGTTAGAAGACTAGGCAAGTCTGGGTGTCAAATTCAAAGGTCATGGTGCCTATGGTGCAAGAAATCAGAAAGCGTCCAGGATCTAGAAGTTTCTGAGGAAGCCTTGTTGAGCGGATATTTTATACGCTTTTTGACATCATTTTCATATAACTTTTAGTAGTTTTTATTTAGTTTTCATTAAAATTTTATAGGTTTTAGTGTTAAATTCACATTTTTGGATTCTACTATGTGTTTTTGTGTTTTTGGACAATTTTAGGTATGTTTTGGCTGAAATTAAGCAGCTGGAGCAAGAGTCTGATTCAGAGACAGAGAAAGCATTGCAGAGGCTGTCCAGATCTGACCTGCCTACATTCGGAAGAGCTTTTCTGGAGGTATAGAAGTTCAAATGGAGCGCTCTCAACGACTATGGAAAGTTGACTTCCAGAGCTTTCCAGCTATAATAGTCCATACTTTACTTCGGATTAGAAGGCCCAAAACTGGCATCCAATGCTAGCTTCCTGCCCCCTTCTAGGCGTCTAGCGCCCAAAGAGCAGAGCCCATCGTCCAACTTCCCAGAGTGGACCCCCTAGCTGGCATTCCACGCCCAAGGAGCCTCATAGCACGTGGATCTCATTAAAGCTCAGCCCAAATACTCACCAAGTGGGCCTCAGAAGTGGATTTTAGCACTAAATAGACTGTTTTACCCTTACTAGTCATTTGCTTAGTATTTAAGGGATTATGTTCATGTAATTCGTACCTTTTACCTTTTATCATTTTTCAGACTCTTTGAATTAGGAGAGCATCATTCACGTTTTTACTTTGTTTTTACTTTCAGTATGAGTTTCTAAACCTCCTAGGTTGAGGGGAGGAGCCCTGCTGAGTCCTAGGAATTAATAAAAGTACTATTATTTCTTCTTCGATCCATGTTTGATCTATCTCTAAGATGTATATTCCAATCTTCATCGTGGTGAGTAGGATGATCTGACAAATTAGCTCTATTCATCACATTAAGATGAACGTGCCTGACAAACGCTCGTGTCTACTTGGGTTCGTGTGAGTACCTGGAAGAAAAGCACGAGCCAACAGCTATGCTTATACATCTCTCAGACGGTTAATTCACGATTTCGTTGGGGACTTCTCGAGACACCAGTTCAGCCGGTCTACAGGGAGATTAGGGTCTCCGTGGTATAGGCTAGAATCCGAAGAAGCAGTGTTCTCTGATCTGGAAGATTGGACCTTGTCTGTGGCGTTTTGAGTAGGATCGCCAAGAGAATGGACTGCTATGTGCTTCACCCTTCGTCAGATTGAGTAATCACGGCCAATGGCCAAGGCTGTGTTCAACCTGTAGCAGAGGATATCAATAATCACGGGCAATGGCTTTGATCACTTATAGCCTGCCATAGAAGAAATCATTCACAAGCAAAGAAGACAGTAGTACCAGAGTTCATTCAGAAAGAGAAAGCAACTCCGACTCTCAACTCTATCCCTATTATTTACTATTCCCAGCATATAATTCCTATTCTTATAATTAAACATTATAATTCCATCTCTCAAATCAACTCCTTTTGATTCCGCTTGACTAAGACCTGCAAGACAACCATAGCTTGCTTCAAGCCAAAATATCTTGGGATCGATCCTGACTCGCTCAGGTATTACTTGGACGACTCAGTGCACTTGCTGGTACTGCTGCTGTTGTACGAAATATTGTGGGTTTTGCGTACACACACACCAAGTTTTTGGCACCGTTGCCGGGGATTGTTGAGTTTGGACAAACTGCCGGATTGTCTTGCTCCCTAGATCAGGTAATTTTTATTTTTGTTTTCTTTTTCTTAATTTTCGAAAATTTTAAAATTCTTTTTCAAAAATATTTTTCTTTTTTTGTTCAATTTGTGTTCTTGGTTTGGTCTTTAAGTCTTTTATTTTTATTTTACTCTTCTTCAAATTTTCAAAAATCACCAAAAGTTTTCCAAAAATATTTTTTTATATTTTTTATTATTTTCTTTGTTTAATATTTGTTCTTTGAATGTGTCTATGTTCTTGGTTTGAGTCCTGCCTGTTCATGCTTTTCAATTTCAAAAAAATTTAAAACCCTTTTCAAAAACATTTTTTTAGCCTATTTTTTGCATCCTCTTAATTGTTTTCTTTGAGTCATAGTGTTAATGTTCTTGTTGAGTCTTGCATCCTCTTTGAGTCCAATTTTCTAAAAAAATTTTTAAAAATAATTTTTCTTTGTTTAATCTTGTGCCAAGTCTTTAAGTTTGGTGTTTTCTTGTTTATTTTCTTGTGTTTTTCGAAAATTTTGTTTTAGTTTTCTAAAAATTTCAAGTTTGGTGTCTTTTTTTGTGTTCTTGTGTTCTTTGAGTCTTTAAATTTTGTTCTTCGTCTTCTTGTTCATCTTCAAGGTGCGAGTCTTGCATGTGTCTTGATCTTAAAATTTTTAAGTTTGGTGTCCCTTGTGTTTCCCTCCAAATTTTTGAAAATAAAGGGGTGCTAGATCTAAGTATTTTAAGTCTTGTGTCTTTCTTGTGTTTTTCTCTTTTATCATAAAATTCAAAAAATCAAAAAATATCTTTTCTAACTTATTTTCAACCATATTTTCAAAAATTTTAAATAAAAATTCAGATTCCAATTTTAAAATTTTATCTTATCATATCTTAGTTGTCAAATTTTCAAAAAATAAAATTTTTCAAAATTAAAAATCATATCTTTTTCAAAAAATCTTATCTTTTTAAAAACTTACCATATCTTTTTCAAATTTTAAAAAGCTTATCTTATCTTTTTTTTTTTCAAATTTTAACTTTCAAAATCATATCTTTTTTAAAATTAAATTTTAACAACTCATCTTTTTTAAAAATCAATTTCAAATCTTTTTAATTTCATATCTTATATTTTTCTAATTTCAAATTTTAATTTCAAATCCTCTCTTATCTTATCTTATTTTTAAAATTCAAATCTTTTCTCATCTTATCTTTTATTTTTATTTTTATTTTTTCTTAATTAATATCTTATCTTCTCTCTCTTCTTTTTCAAAACCACCTAACTCTTCTCTTCCTTAATTTTCGAAAATAATATCTATTTTTTCTCTCTCTTATTTTTCAAAATATCCTAACTAACTCCTCTATTATTAATTTTCGAAAATCACTTCCCCTCTTCTCTCTCTTCTTTTTCAAAACTCCTAAGTAACTCTTCTCTTCCTTAATTTTTGAAAATATCTATCTTCTTCTTTCTCATCTTTTTCAAACCACCTAACTAACTTTTCTATTCTTAATTTTCGAAAACATCTTTCCTTTTTCTCTCTCTTCTTTTTTAAAACTACCTAACTAACTCTCTTCTCTTTTAAATTTTCAAAAATTTCTCTCTCTTTTCTCTCCTCTATTTTTCGAAATTTACATTTAAAATTTAAATTCTTTTTAAATTATTTACTTAACTTTCGAAAAATTAATTAATTAATTAAATAAAAACAAAAAAATTTATTTTAATTGTATTTACTTTTTTCTATTTATACCTCTTCTCTTCTCATCTCTATTCATTCAACTCTACTTCCATCGACTCTTTGCCTACAATTCTTTATCTTCTTTCCTTTCTTCTTCACATCTCACTTGGAGCTTCTTGCCAATTGGCACAAAAAGATTTCTTGTGATTTCTCTTCTATCTTCTCAACTTTCATCCTCTCGTATTTACTCTTATCTACTATCTTCAAGGTATTTTTTCTATACTTATTTTATTTATTTTAATTTTTATTTTCTTTCTTCTTTCTCAACTTCTGACTTTAAGGAGGAGCTTCTTGCCTATTGGCGTGGTCTCTTCTTATTTTCTTTTTCTTTTTGTTTATGACCAGGAACAGGGATAAAAAACCCCTCTTGACTCCTGATCCTGAACCTGAGAAGACTCTGAGGAGGCGTTTATAACTAGCTCAAGCACAATACTCTGGAAGAGACCTTTTAGAAAGTTTTGAACAAGAAGCAGAGGACATGGCCGAACCACAAGAGGAGCCTAGAAAGGTCCTTGGTGACTTCACCATGCCTACCTCTGACTTTTATGGCAGAGGCATTGCTGTACCTGCCATTGGAGCTAATAATTTTGAGCTTAAACTTCAGTTAGTCTCTCTTCTGCAGCAGAACTACAAATTCCATGGACTTTCATTGGAAGATCCACATCAGTTCTTGGCAGAATTTTTATAGATCTGTGATACTGTAAAGACTAATGGAGTTAATCCTGAAGTCTACAAGCTGATGCTTTTTCCCTTTGCTTTAAGAGACATAGCTAAATTCTGGTTGGATGCCCAGCCTAGAGAGAGTCTTGACTCTTGGGAAAAGCTAGTTACTACTTTTCTGGCTAAGTTCTTTCCTCTTCAAAGGATGAGCAAAATTAGAGTGGAAGTTCAAACCTTCAGACAAAGAGAAGGTGAATCTCTCTATAAAGCTTGGGAAAGATACAAGCAACTGATCAGGAGATGTCCTCCTGACATGCTCTCAGAGTGGTCCCTCATAGGCGTGTTCTATATTGGCTTGTCTGAGATATCCAAGATTTCCTTGGATAGCTCTGCAGGTGGATCTCTCCATTTGAAGAAAACACCTGCAGAAGCTACAGAACTCATTGAGATGGTTGCAAACAACTAATTCATGTACACCTCTGAAAGGAGTCCTGTAAATCATGAAACCTCTCAGAAGAAAGGAATTCATGAAGTTGAGACTCTGAATGCCATCCTGGCTCAGAATAAGATCTTGATCTAACAGGTCAACATGGTCTCTCAACATCTCACTAGGATGCAAACTGCACCTGGCAGTAATCAGGAAACTTCTCTTGAAGATGAAGCATATGATCCTGATCAACCCACCATAGAGAAGGTGAATTACATGGGAGAAGCCTATGGAAACACTTACAACCCTATGGAGGAATCATCCTAACCTCTCATGGAAGGATCAATAGAAACCTCAGCAAGGTTTCAATCAAGGTGGTAGGAACCATAATAGGTTCAACAACAGACCATCATTCCCATCTTCTTAAGGAAATATGGAGACTTCTAAGCTGAGCCTTTCTGACTTAGCCATTCTAGTCTCCAGTCTCACCAAGACCACCCACAGTTTCATTAATGAAACAAGGTCCTCCATCAGAAACTTGGAGGTACAAGTTGGTCAACTGAGCAAGAGAATTCCTAAAACCCCTCATGACACTCTTCCCAATAATATTGATGTTAATCTTAGAAAAGAGTGCAAGGCCATAACCATGGAGGTTGAGGCCGAATTGGAGGAGAATGGAAAAGCATTGAACGTCAGTGAAGAAGCCTTCACTGGGCGTTCAACGCCTAACAGCCTAGGGAAGCTGGCGTTGAACGCCAGCAAGGACATCCCTACTGGGCGTTCAATGCCCAGAATGCTAGAGGGACTAGCATTTAGTGCCAGTCAGGGTGGACAACAGGGGCGTTCAATGCTCAATAAGCTGACAGAGATGGTGATAAATGCCAGTCATAGCACACACTTTGAGTGCTCAAAGCCCACTCAAACCATCTAGCCCAGAACCAAAGGTAACCATAAAGACTATAGAGGTTCCTTTGAATGCACTTCTACAGTGCATAAGTTCTAATGACTACTCATCCTCAAGTGAGGATGAAGACACTAGGGAAGAGCAAGTCGCTCGTTTCCTAGGAGCTCTAATGAAGCTGAATGCTAAGCTATTTGGTACAAAGCTCCTGGAAGAAGAACCTCCATTGCTTACCAAAGAACTCCATGCTTTGGTTCAGCAAGAGTTACCTCAGAAGCTTCCAGACTCTGGACACTTTCTGATTCCTTTCACCATAGGCACTATGACCTTTGAAAAGGCTCTATGTGACCTAAGGTCAAGCATCAACCTCATGCCACTCTCTATAATGGAGAAATTAGGCATACTTGAGGTATAGGCTGCACACGTCTCTTTAGAGATGGCAGACAAGACCATGAAGTAGCCATATGGCTTAGTAGAGGATGTCTTGGTTAAAGTTGAAAACCACTACATCCTGGCAAACTTCATAGTCTTTGATATAGGAGAGGATGAGGATGACTATATCATCCTTGGAAGGCCTTTCTTAGCCACATATAATGCTATCATTGATGTGGCTAAGGGAGAACTAACCCTAAAGTTAGGGGAGGATCACATCTTATTCAAGATGCCTCATCCTTGCTCTCCCTCTAAAAGAGAGATAACAGTGCAATACCTAGTGTGCCAACCCTCTCTTTCTATGCAGAGCTCTGCAGAGCCCCCAGACATCAATTCTAAGCTTGGTGTTGGACAGCCTTCAACAAGCTCTAAGCACAAAGGTACTAAGAAGAAAGTACCTAAAGGCTGGAAGGATAAGAAAGTCCCAACTGAAGGCCTCTCACCTAGCATGAAAGTTGTCTTCACTAAGAATCCAGTCGTACCACATACAGTGAGTCGTGTCCTATCTCTAGAGCATGTAGAGCTCATTCATAAGAGGATAGGCAAAAAATTCACTGTAAGGGGCGAAAAACTGAGCCCTTACTCACCTCCTTAAGGAGCTGAAGGTCAAGCTAGTGACTTTAAAAGAGCACTTGTTGGGAGGAAACCCAACTTTACTCAACCCTATTTATTTTATTTTCGTTTTATTTTTCTTTTGAGTGTTAGAGTCATGATCATGTGCATCAGTCAAGAGACAGAATTCATAGCAGTGAAAACAAAACACTCCGGAAAGAGTGTCAATGTTGAAATCTAGCCAGGGTATCCCTGCTGGGCGTTCAACCACCCAAGAGGGGAGCATTGTTGGCATTGAACGCTAGCCAGGGAGTAGCCCCTGAGCATTCAAACACCAATACAAAGAAGCAAGGAATCTGGAATTCCTAGCCTCTCAGGACCAAGAAGTCCCACAGAAGCTCCACCTACCCCACCTTCTTCCCCATTGATTATATTTGCTCGATGACGAGCAAAACTCTTAAGTTTGGTATTGCAAAAGCTTTACTTTGTGACTTCTACCACTCTTAAGTATAGAAGAAGAAGATGGAGTAAACTAGAGAGCATGCACATAAACTTGTGCAGCCACCTCAACCTACAAAAGTGACATAGAAGAGATCAAGCACTACCTGGGATCCTCAAGGAGGAGCACTGGCCACCATCATTCAGATGGATTCGTTCTCTTTTACTCCTTTCCTGTTATTTTTCTATTTTCTGTCTGTTTATCTGTTTTCTTGTCCTAGTTGCATGATCATTTGCATTGATGTCTTAAAAAGTTGTAAAATGTTTCATATATCTCTCACTTTGCTTAAGTAAAATTTTTTTACCTGAAAAAAATTGAGAGATGCATGAATTTCAAGTTTAAAATAAGATTAGTTTAATTAGTTTGATGTGGTGTCATTTGCTTTTGTTTTCTGAATGTATGAAATAAACAGTGCATATTTGAAGTTGAAATTTTAGAATGTTGGCTCTTGAAAGAATAAAGAAAAAGGAAAAATATTATTGATAATCTGAAAAATCTAAAAATTGATTCTTGAAGTAAGAAAAAGTAGCAAAAAGCAAAAGAAAAAGGCTGTTGCAAAAGAAAAAAAATTATATGCATGCGAAAAAGAAAGAAAAAATAGCGAAAAGAAAAAAATAAAAAGCAGAAAAATCCATTACTACCAAAAAATGTAGGAAAAGGAGGGCAGATTGAAAAAGTCAGTAACCCTTTAAACCAAAAAACAAGGGTAAAAGGGCTCAATGCTTTGAGCACCAATGGTTAGGAGGGCCCAAAGGAATAAAATCCTGGCCTAAGTGGCACAATCTAAGCTGTCCCTAACCATGTGCTTGTGGCGTGAAGGTGTCAAGTAAAAAGCTTGAGACTGCGCGATTAAAGTCGTGGTCCAAAGCAAAAAGAGTGCGCTTAAGAACTCTGGAAACCTCTATTTGGAGACTAGCAAAGTTGAGTCACAATCTGAAAAGGTTCACCCAGGTAAAGTGTCTGTGGCATGAATGTATCCGGTGGTAATACTGGAAAACAGAATGTTTAGGGTCACGGCCAAGAATCAGAAAGTTGTGTTCAAGAATCAAAATAAGTTTAACTAAAAGAGTAATAATATCATCTGGATTCAAAGTTCCTAAAGATGTTAACATCTCTAAGTTTCAATGGATAGTGAGATGCCAAAACTATTCAGAAACAAAAAGCTACTAAGTCGCGCTCATCTGAATGTAACTAAGCTTCATTTGAAACTTAGAAATTTATTGTATCTTAATTTTCTTTTTATCCTACTGTGTTTTTAGTTGCTTGGGGACAAGCAACAATTTAAGTTTGGTGTTGTGATGAGAGGATATTTTATACGCTTTTTGACAACATTTTCATATAGTTTTTAGTAGTTTTATTTAGTTTTCATTAAGTGTTTATAGGTTTTAGTGTTAAATTCACATTTTTTTATTCTACTATAAATTTTTGTGTTTTTGGACAATTTAGGGTATTTTCTGGCTAAAATTGAGGAGCTGGAGTAGAAGTCTGATTCAGAGACAGAGAAAGCACTGCAGATGCTATCCAGATCTGACCTGCCTGCATTCGGAAGAGCTTTTTTAGAGCTATAGAAGTCTAAATGGAGCTCTCTCAATGGCTATAGAAATCTGAATTCCAGAGCTTTCCAGAAATATGTCATAGTCTATACTTTGCTTTGGATTAGAAGGCCCAAAACTGGCGTCCAACGCCAGCTTCCTGCCCCCTTCCAGGCGTCCAGCACCCAATGAGCAGAGCCCAGCCTCCAAAGGCCCAGAGAGGACCCCCTAGCTGGCATTCCACACCGAAGGAGCCTCATAGAACGTGGATCTCATTAAAGCTCAGCCTAAACATTCACCAACTGGGCCTCAGAAGTGGATTTTAGCACTAAATAGACTGTTTTACCCTTACTAGTCATTTGTTTATTATTTAAGGGATTACGTTCATATAATTCGTACCTTTTACCTTTTATCATTTTTCAGACTCTTCGATTCAGGAGATCATCATTCACGTTTCTACTTTTTTTTTTACTTTCAGTATGAGTTTCTCAACCTCCTAGCTTGATGGGAGGAGCCATGCTGAGTCTTATGAATTAATAAAAGTACTATTGTTTCTTCTTTGATCCATGTTTGATCTATCTCTAAGTTGTATATTTCGATCTTCATTGTGGCGAGCAGGATGATCTAACAAATTAGCTATGTTCATCACATTAAGATGACCGTGCTTGACAAACCACCCGCGTCTACTTGGGTTCGTGTGAGTACCTGGAAGAAAAGCACGAGCCAACAACTATGTTTATACATCTCTTAGATGGTTAATCCATGATTTTGTGGGGGCTTCTCGAGGCACCAGTTCATCTGATCTCCGGGGAGATTAGAGTCTTCGTGGTATAGGCTAGAATCCGAAGAAGCAGCGTTCTTTGATCCAAAAGATTCAACATTTTCTGTGGCATTTTAAGTAGGATCGCAAAGAGAATGGATTGCTATACGCTTCACCCTTCGTCAGATTGAGTAACCACGGCCAATCGCCATGGCCATGTTCAACTTGTAGCAGAGGAGATCAATGACCATGGGTAATGGCTTTGATCACTTACAGCCTGCCATAGAAGAAGATCATTCACAAGCAAAGAAGACAGTAGTACCAGAGTTCATTCAAAAACATAAAGCAACTCCAACTCTCAACTCTATCCTATTATTTACTATTCCCAGCATATAATTTTAATTCTTATAATTAAACATTATAATTCCATCTCTCAAATCAACTCCTTCTGATTCCACGTGACTAAGACCTGCAAGACAACCATAGCTTGCTTCAAGCCACAATCCTCGTGGGATCGACCCTGACTCGCTCAGGTATTACTTGGACGACCCAGTGCACCTGCTGGTACTGCTGCTGATGTACAAAATAGGGTGGGTTTTGCGTACACGCGCACCTAGCCTCTGTTGAACCAAAGCATGGAGTTGTTTGGTAAGCAGTGGAGGTTCTTCTTCCAATGGTCTTGTACCAAATAACTTGGCATTCAGTTTTATAAGAGCTCTTAGGTACCGAGCAACTTGCTCTTCCCTAGTGTCTTCATCCTCATCAGAGGATGAGTAGTCATCAGAACTCTTGCACTACAAAAGTTCATGCAAAGGAACCTCAATGGTCTTTATGGTTTTCGTTGGTTCTGGGCTAGAGGGTTCTTGAGTGGGACTTAAGCATTCAAAAGGTGTGCTTTTACTGGCGTTCAACGCCAGCTCTGATAGCTCTTTGGGCATTGAACGCCCTTGCTGTCCACCCTTACTGGCGTTAAATGCCAGTTCCTCTAGCATTTTGGGCATTGAACGCCCAGCAGGGATATCCTTGCTGGCGTTTAACGCCAGCTTCCCTGGGTGTGTGATCGTTGAACGCTTAGTGAGGGGTTCTTCACTGGTGTTCAACGCTAGAAAGCCTGCCTGGTTGGGCGTTGAACGCTCAATGAGGGGTTCCTCACTGGCGTTTAGCGCCAGAAAGCCTGGGTGTTTGGGCATTGAACACCCAGCCAGTGCTCTCTAGCTGGCGTTCATCGCCAGCTCTGCTGCCAGGATGGGCGTTGAATGCCCAGTGAGGGGTTCTTCACTGGCGTTCAGCGCCAGGTTTGCTGCCATTGAGGGCGTTGAACACCCAGTGAAGCCTTCTTCACTGGCGTTCAAAGACTCCCCAATCTTCTCGGATTCGGCCGCTACCTCCATGGTTATGGCCTTGCACTCGTCACTAGGAGTCACCTCAGTGTTACTAGGAAGAGTTTCAGAAGGAGTCTCAGGGATCCTCTTGCTCAGTTGACCAACTTGCACCTCCAAATTTCTAATGGAAGACCTTGTTTCATTCATGAAACTATGAGTGGTCTTAGAGAGGCTGAAAACCAGAGTGACTAAGTCAGAAAGGCTCTGCTTAAAGGTTTCCATATTCCCTTGAGAAGATGGGAATGGTGGTCTATTGTTGAACCTATTCTGGTTCCTTCCCTCTTGATTGTTACTGAAACCTTGCTGAGGTTTCTGTTAATCCTTTCATGAGAGGTTAGGATGGTTCTTCCATGAAGGGTTGTAGGTGATTTCATAGGGTTCTCCCATGTAATTCACCTCCTCCATGATAGGTTGTTCAGGATTATAAGCTTTTATGTCAGAAGAAGCTTCCTGAGTACTGCCAGCTGCAGTTTGCATTCCAGTCAGATGCTGGGAGATCATATTGACCTATTGGGTTAAGATCCTGTTCTGAGCCAATATGGTATTCAGACTATCAACTTTATGAACTCCTTGCTTCTGAGAGATCCCATGGTTTACAAGATTCCTTTCAGATGTGTACATGAACTGGTTATTTGCAACCATTTTAATGAGTTCTATTTGCTTCTGCAGGTGTTTTTTTCAAGTGGAGTGATCCACCTGTAGAGCTGTCCAATGAGATTTTGGTCATCTCAGACAGACCATCATAGAACACGCTTGTGATAGACCACTCTGAGAGCATGCCAGGAGGATATCTTCTGATCAATTACTTGTATCTTTTCCAAGCTTCATAGAGGGATTCATCTTCTCTTTGTCTGAAGGTTTGAACTTCCACTCTAATCTTGCTCATCCTTTGAAGGGGAAAGAATTTACCTAGAAAAGCATTAACCAGCTTTTCCTAAGAGTCAAGACTCTCTCTAGGTGGGGATCCCAACCATATCTTAGCTCTATCTCTTACAGCAAAGGGAAAGAGCATAAGTTTGTAGACTTCAGGATCTACTCCATTAGTCTTTATAGTATCACAGATCTGTAAGAATTCAGCTAAGAACTGATGTGGATCTTCCAATGGAAGTCCATGGAATTTGCATTTCTGGTACAGAAGAGAGACTAACTGAGGCTTAAGCTCAAAATTATTAGCTCCAATGGCAGGTACAAAGATGCTTCTGCCATAATAGTCAGAGCGTATGGTGAAGTCACCAAGAACCTTTCTGGCATCCTCTTGAGGTTTGACCATGTCTCCTCTTTCTTGTTCAAAACTTTCTAAAAGATCTCTTTCGGAGTGTTGCGCTTTAGCCTGTTGTAAACGCCTCCTTAGAGTTTTGTCAGGTTCAAGTCAGGAGTCAAGAGAGGTTCTTTATCCCTATTCCTGGTCATAAATAAGAAAAAGAAAAGAAAGAAAAGAAGAAAACTTTTTGATCTACTCGGGTCAAAGAGCTTCCAGTTAGATGTGAAGAAAGAAGACGAAGATAGAAAAGTGAACATGGAAGATGAAAGAGAAGAGGAATACTTTTAAAATAGGGGATAGAAGTTCGAATAAATAGAAGTAGAAGATAAGAGAAGTAGAAATAAAAGAGATAAATAAGAATTAAAATATTTTTGTTTTTATTTTATTTATTTATTATTTTTGAAAATTAAGTTAATAATTTAAAAAGAATTAAAAATTAGTTAGTGAATTTTCGAAAATAGAAGAGAGAGAAGAAGGAGAAGAGAAGTGGTTAAGAAAAGATTTTGAATTTAAAATGAGATAAGAGATAAGATAAGAAAAAGATTTGAAATTGAAATTTGAAATTAGAAAAAGATGAGATAAGAAACTAAAAAGATTTGATTTTAAAAATTGAGATTAGAAAAGATAAGATAAGAAAGAAAAAAGATTTGAAAAAGATTTAAAAGATAAGATTTGAAATTTGATTTTGAAAAAGATTTAATTTTTAAAATTTGAAATTTGAAATTGAAGTTTTGAATTTTGAAAGTTGAAATTTGAAATTTGAAATTTGGGTTTTTAAATTTTGAAATTTGAAAAAGATAAGATAAGATTTTTGAGAAAGATAAGATTTTTAATTTTGAAAAGATTTGATTTTTTAAAATTTTGAAAACTAAGATAAGATAAGATAAAAATTTAAAATTGAAATCTGAATTTTTATGTTAAAATTCTCGAAAATTTAAGAAAATAAAAATAGAGAAGATATTTTTTTATTTTTGAATTTAATGATGAAAGAGAAAAATAAGTAAAAGACACAAGACTTAAAATTTTTAGATCTAGCACCCCTAATTTTTGAAAATTTTGGAGGAAAACACAAAGGGACACCAAACTTAAAAATTTTGAGATCAAAACACAAAGAAAACACAAGAACACTTTGAAGACTAACAAGAACACAAAGAATAAGACTAAAAAAATTTAAAGAACACAAGAACATATGAAGAACACCAAACTTATAACTTTTGAACATCAAACATAAAATTTTCAAAAATTTAAAAGAAAAACACAAGAAGACACCAAACTTAAAGATTTGACACAAGATTTAACCAAAGGAAATATTTTTGAAAAATTTTGAGAAAGAAGGACTTATAGGGGACGAAAATTTGAACCAAGAACATAAACAAAAGACTCAAACACCAAACTTAAGATTTGAAACAAGACTCAAACAAAAAGACACTAATTTTGAAAGATTTTTAGAAAAAGGACTCAAAAATTTAGAAAATTAACTGTGATACAAGCAACAAGACTCAAACTAAGAACAAAAATTGAACAAAGAAAAGAAAAATATTTTTGAAAAGGTTTTTACTAATTTTTGAAAAAATAAGAAGAAGAAAATAAAAATTAAAAGAATCAAATAAAATAAAAATTACCTGATCTAGGGAGCAAGACAATCTGTCAGTTTGTCCAAACTCAAACAATCCCCTGCAACGGTGCCAAAAACTTGGTAGCACGAATCTCCATACCTTCATATTGTTGTACCAGCAATTGCATTGAGTCGTCCAAGTAATACCTGAGCGAGTCAGGGTCGATCCCACGAGGATTGTGGTTTGAAGCAAGCTATGGTTATCTTGTAGGTGTTAGTTAGGCGAAATCAAAAGGTTGTGTTTTTATGATAAGGGGGAAACTATTCATAAGTTGTATTTGTAAATTGGGTTGGAGTCAGTATAGGAATATAGTCGAGGATTGGAGTTTCTTTATCTTTCTGAATTAACTCTGGTAATTACTCTCTTCTTTACTTGTGAGTGATCTCGTCAATGGCAGGCTGTAAGTGATTGGCGCCTTTATTGAGAGGTCGTCAATACTCCTCCGAATCTGAACCCCAGGGTTAGTGTGGATCCATCTCTGCTTAAGGGTGAAGTGTGTACAGTCCATTCTCCTTAATGATCCTACTCAAAATGCCACAGACAAGGTCGGATCTTCCGGATCAGAGAATGCTACATCTTTGGGTTCTAGCCTCTACCACAGAGACCCTAATCTCCTCGTAAATCAGCTGAACTGGTGTCTCGAGAAGTCCCCAACGAAGTCGTAGATTAGCCGTCTGAGAGATGTATGATTCAAGCTGGTGGTGCGTGCTTTCCACTGAAGTATTCACACGAACCCAAGTAGTCGCGGGTGTTTGTCAGGCACGTTTGTCTTAATGTGATGAACAGAGCTGATTGTCACTGATCATCCTATCCAGAACTTTGAAGTACAAATATACATCTTAGAATTAATCAAACACGGATGGAAGAAGAAACAATAATACTTTTATTAATTCATAGGACTCAGTAGGGTTCCTCCCCTCAATTTAGGAGGTTTAGAAACTCATACTGAAAGAAAAATACAATGTAAAACTCGAAATAATGGTAAACGATATGTGTAAAATAGTGTATCTAGTGCTAAAATTCACTTCTGGGTCCCACTTGGTGAGTGTTTGGGCTAAGCTTTGATGAGATCCATGTGCTATGAGGCGTCTAAGGCGTTGAATGTTGGCTAGGCGGTCCTCTCTGGGCGTTTGGACACTGGACTCTGCTCTGTGGGTGCTGGACGCCTAGAAGAGGGCAGGTAGCTGGCATTGGATGCCAGTTTTGGGCCTTCTAATCCGAAGTAAAGTATAAACTATTATATATTTCTGGAAAGATATGGAAGTCAGCTTTCCATAGCCGTTGAGAACACTCCATTTGGACTTCTGTAACTCTAGAAAAGCTCTTCCGAATGCAAGGCGGTCAGATCCAGATAGCATTTGCAGTGCTTTCTCTATCTCTGAATCAGACTTTTGCTCCATCTCCTCAATGTCAGTCAAAAAATATCTGAAATTGTACAAAAACACAAAAACTCATAGTAGAATCAAAAAATATGAATTTAACACTAAAACCTATGAAAACTTAATAAAAACTAAACAAAACATACTAAAAACTATATGAAAATGATGTCAAAAAGCATAGAAAATATCCGCTCATCAAATAACAAATGGTGAATGTGAAGACGATAATAGTAAGAATGTTAAGGTTTCAGAGATGCTCACTTTCTAGGAAAATAATCCTTCTATCTGTTTATTTATTTGAGGCATGCAGAGATCAATTATGACAAATCATAAACAATCAAATATCAATTCCTTGACAATTTAATTTCTCTTTAACAATCGTTAATTCCTTAGCCAATTATTTAAGAAAAGAGGTGAAACACAGTATTGATTCAATTTCAAATAAAATTCAAGATTATTCCGAAACAATTTAAACTTACATGAAAGAATGATTAATTTCCAAGAGTTTTCTAATCCAAATTTTATGTCACTTACATGGTCTTCTTTGACACTCTAGGGGCTTTAATTTTTGCATGCTTGGTCCAGAGAACTTTTTGTTTGCTTCCTTTTTCTCTTGCTCTTGAGCGTTCCTCTGGCTTGTTTTTTTCATCCTTGTTCTCACTTAATTTTAACATTTTTTTATACATACCAAGGCTCAAAACAATTTAAAAAAACATTGATTAAGACACTAAAAGTCTCAATTATCACCAAAACTTCACTAACTTTATTGAAAGAAATACTAAAAAAAAAACAACTAAAAATGCTCCTACATCATAAGACTTCAAGTGACAAATCTCACATTTAATTTTAAATAACTATTTATAACATATAATCCCACAAATGTTGATGTGTCATTTTGTGGGACTCAAAATGAAATTAAAATAAAGGCTAACACTAGAGTTGCTCTAATAATAACCCCCTTAATCTGATTCCAAAGCAGTCCTTAAATGATGTGTCCAATTAATTGGAAATGTATTAGATATGGATGCATGTAGTGAACATGGTTTTCAAAATATAAGGACTAAAAAGCCCTTTAAAAAAGTACAGAAATAATAAAAATATTATTTTTTCAAATGGCAAACAATATTTATTTGATTTTGTTGGTGCGAATAAGCGAAGAAACCAAAGTCATTTTTGACATAAATGTGATATGTTGAGTGTTAAGGTCAAGGGAAGTTAAATCAAAATAAGAAGGGCTTTAGGTTCATACCACGATCAGGAGAAGCTATATTTCAACATAATATCGACATGATATGTTGATAAGAGTCGAAAGTGTGTTGACCTTCCAAAGAGGTAGATCAAGATCAACACAAAGTGACCAATCTATAGAGGATGAGGCCATGAATCATAATAGGGAAACAAGCATAAGGTCAAAATTTGTAGAAGGTGTCGAATCCTGAGAAAGAATCACTTAACAATTTTTTTGAAAAGCTAATGAAAAAAAGGTAGTTGAAAATATAAGCAAAAGATCATCATCAAAACGTGCTTAAATACTTAAACTTATCTAAATTAATAATTGTCATGAACGTGGGTAGAAATGGATAAACTCCAAAGAGAGTAAATACTCCTAGATCATGGATGGCTTACTTGAATTCTAAGCAGATGCAAAACGTGGATTATTATCTTGGAGATCAACTCTAAACAGAACGTGGGGTGATTTGCTTAATGACCAAGGAACGAGGTTAAGAGATAAAGAATATTATCTATAAATAGAGGAATCAAGAATTGATGAGAGGACTTCCATTCCGCAACTCACTTATACACTGAAACTGTGAAGGATTTTCCAGTCACACTGATACTAAAGAAAGCAATAGACTACAAGTGCATGTGAGTATTCAACAATATTTTTATTCATTCTACATTTTAGTTTAGTTTGTCTTCCAATTTCTTTCAAGTCGTTCTTCAATTCATCATTTATTTTCTAGCTTTCAAGCTTTATGTTCATTTCCAGTTCTCACTTTCTAGCATTACTTCAAATTTGTGTGTTTGATCGTTACATTCATTCAAACATTTAGAAAATTCTATATGAAAAATTGTGTTCCAAAGTTAATAAAGTTATTGATTCCTTTCCATTTCTTGTAAAGTTTATGTTTTGATGCCTGGTGTGTGAATTAGGATTTCGCACAACTTAACCAACAAGTGCACTGGGTCATCCAACTAATACATCAGGTGAATGAGGATTGATTTCATGAGGATTGTCTGACTGAACAACAATAGCTATCCAATTTACTTAGTTAGGTGAATAGAAAAAGAGTTTTGATTGTTGAAATTCGCATAAAGCAATAAACAAGAAAATAAAGAAAGCAATTAAAGGATTTGTCATAAAAACAATAAGAAAAAACAGTTAAAGTTTTAGAGATGTTTACTTTTTTGGATTAAAAGTTCTTAGCAACTATTTTAACAATGCATGATTCATTCCATGGCAAACTGTAAATGTTTAAATCCTAATTATCCAAAGCTAACAGGATTATATATCACATATCCCAATTAGTTCAAGTAATTAGCAATTTAGGAGGAATCTATTTTCAAGCTATTGTTCAAGCGAGATAACTATCTCGAGAATCACAAGAATTCAAGTAGAATAAGGGTCATACTCTCGTCCCACCCAAATTCATAAGATTAAGAACGAAAACAATCCTTAAAACTGAATCAATACATTAATTAAAATAGAAAAGCAATAATCTTAATCCATAGAAATAAACAGAGCTCCTAACCTTAATCGAGAGGTTTAGTTGCTCATGACTTACAGAGAAAATCAGGGTTCTAAAAAACGTGCAGAAGCGGAAGAGAGAAGATCCCCCTAATTTTATTTAATAATAAAATAGAATAATAAATTCTGGGCCTAAAAGATTTTGTTTGTAATTAAAAATAACTAAAATAAATTAAAAAATAGCTATTAAAAGCTTAATCCCACTAAAGATGCTCCCTTGGGTGAGTTTGACTCATATCTGGCATTTTTTTGACGTTTAACATCGGCAGGGGGGAGTTCTAGTGCTGGTTCTATCCTCTTTGGGTGCTAAACACCAGACTCGGTGTTTAGCGCCAGATTTGACAGCGATATCAGAAGAAAAGTATAAATTATTATATATCATTGGAAAGCTCTGAAAGTTGGCTATCTAACGCCATTAAAACCGCGTTAGTTGGACCTCTATCTCTTAAGTTATGCTCGTTGGAATGCAAGGAGGTCAGGGTTGACAGCATCTACTTTCTTCCTTTGTTTTTGCACAAATAAAACTCTGCCAAATTCGCCCAAATTTCATTTAAAATAATAAAAATACCAAAACAACTCAAAATAACATCCAAAAAGAAGACTTTTGCACTAAAATATAATAAAACTTAATAATTTCTAATTAAAAACAACTAGAAAATGAAGGAAAAAAGGGTATGAGATGCTCACGCATCAATATCTATTGTCAATAAGTCATTACAAGAAAACTACAAATTTGCCACGTTTTTATAGCGTGACAAAAAGTCAAAAAAAGTGTAGCAATAGTTTTTCACCATGCTTTTTGAACTACCAATGCAACATGCTTTTGAAAGAGTCACATCTAAAAACGTGCCGATTACTCTATCGCCACGTTTTTTTTGATCTATTGGCATGCTTTATTTTTACTCACGTTTTTATCTATTGGCACGCTTAAAAAGCGTGGCTGTGTGTATAACCCTGTAACCACACTTTTAAGGCATGGTACAAAGTAGACATACAACCATGCTTTTAAAGCTTGCTAAAAAATAAATATACAACCACACTTTTAAAGCATGCCGAAAAGTGAAAACTTGTCGTTACACTTTTAAAGCCTGGCCTAATCCTTTTCAAATAAAAAAAAATAAAAAAATAGAAATATTAATAAGTTAATCTTTAAAATAAAATAAAATACTAAAGAAATAATTTTTCATTGATTTATATAAATTATATACATAATAAAATATGAATGAAATATTTAAGAAAAAATGAATTCAACTTTCAAAAGAAATATTTAAAAAAATTACAATCCTATATTAGAAAAAACTAATCTAATTTCTTGACAGCATCTGGACTTTTTAGTAAAAGGTAGTAGCATTGCAACCTTTGTTGTAAAGAAATAGTCTTTGCTTCTTTTTTCCATGATCTATTTTTCTAACAGCGAAACTCAGCTAAGAGAGCTATATGATCTGAGGACCATTCAGGTGAAGGAAGAGTTGTATCCTTCCTCAAACTTTCCTAGTCCAATAGCTCCAACGACTCCACAACCAAGGAATATGTTGAAAAAACAAATGATGTTACTTCACAAGCAAGAAACCAGGATGTTAGATTTATTAGTGAGAGAATATGGCAAGATAACTTGTGTAGAATATGTAATTTAGAGATATAATAAAATCTCTAATGACATTGGTGAATAAAGGTTCATTTGTTGTGTTGTTCAATCTCTGTCTATGCGCTCATATCTAATACTAATTGTTCTTGCCAAATATGAATATGCACTGACCAAAAAAAAAAAAAAATACAGAAAGGAAGCCGCACCCAAAAAATTAAAGTTAATAAGAAAATTAAAGTTGACAAGGAAATACAAAATTAAAGCGAGAGAGATTGTATATAACTTTAAATATACTTGAATAAATACATTACCAGTGGCCATATACTACATAAGCAAGAAGAAAACTACACCTCCAAGGGAAATCACTTTCACAAAAGCGAGATATTCCACTCATGGTTGAAAATGTATCAATATGAACTCATTGTTCATGTGTATCTTTATGACAAAGTGAAAACCTCCTGCAATGTTAAAAGGAAAAAAAGAAGATTATGACAAAGTGAGATGGAGCAATATAAGCCTTTAATCTTTTATGTAACTCTCCCATCTATACTTTAATCTTTTAAGCATCACAATCCATGCTTATAGAAATGAGCTTATTCACCTAAAATGATCCAACAGATCCAAGACTTTTAACAAACTAAAAGAAGTTGCAACAGTTGATTATGCAAAAAAGAAAAGTTAGGTACAGAGAGCAGTTTGAACATATAGCAATAAATGCAAGTAGATTCACTGTTTCAGGACTCATAGACTCACCAATTGCATGCAATATTTTTAAGGCATGACCACTAGGATAGTTCCAGTATGATGCCATGAAAGTTGTGATGGTGCCTCCTAGACTATAAAATAGAAATAAGTACATGAAGGAAGGATATATCCATCTCAGTGAAACCGAATTTCACTAAACTAACTTGATTAGAAACAACCCCAACATAATGATAAAAAGCAACTTCCAAATCATCTTTCTCTTATTGTTGTAACTGAAACCTGTTAGTACACCTATTAGTCAACAACAGTAACTCAATTCATAAACAAGTATGAAACCTAGAAAACAGACATACTAATTTGTTATTCTTTAATGAAGAAAACACTTGGCATTTAATATCCATTTAGATTGTAAATATATTTCAACTCAAGTTGGTGACACATCATCTTAAACAATTTTTAAAGTTTTTTTATTTATTTGATTAGGTTTTAATTAAATTTCTTATATTTTTTAATGAAATTAATAAATAATCAAAATATTTAGAGTTGTGTTAGTATTTTTATGTTTACAGGAGTTTTCGGCTAAAAAATAAGCAAGAAATGAAACTTTTTCACAAAGAAAACATAAATACAGCAAAAATGTGGCCTAAAAAATCAGAAGCGTTCCCCAAAGGCACCCAAGCAACATGCCCGGCAGATGACCCCTGTGCCTGGTAGAAGACTCCCACGCCCGACAGCCTTGATGCACACCCAGCGTATGGATTAGGAAAAAAAAAAATTTATTCTATTTAAACTTTATTTTAAAAAAACAAACTTTAAATTTTGGGGTTATACGCCAGGCGGCCATGGCCTATACATGGCGTATGGATTAGGGAACCTCCCAGGGGAGCTTGAATGTAAGGACGCCCGCGCATCCTTAATTGACGCAGGGCGATTACAAATCAAATACCCCTCATTCAAAATTATGTTGATTAAGGTTTTACCTTATCCTTTTCTTTTCATATTCACAAATGCTTTTATCCTTATTATCCTGTCAATCAATTTTTAAGTCTAATATTAATCTTTAAGTTTGGTGTAAACCCTCAATTTTGGTGTTGGTAACACCATGGATTATAAAAGAACCGGCACAAGAAGCAGTGGTGATAATCGAATAAAGTTGGGTAAAGTCAGAATAAGATGAATCTTCTCAAACGATGGTTAGTTATGTCTTTAATTTCTCTTTTGTTCCACTTTAAGTTTTCCTTATCTTTATTTCTTTCATTTTGTTTTCTTTTTTGTTTCTCCTATTTTTAGCATAGGCTGCATATTCTATCTTTCTTTTCTTGTCTTAAACATAAAATTTGAAAGCTTGTTCTTCCCTAAACTATTTTCACGGAGAATATCTTAATAAAAGGATTGAATAATGAATTCAAATAAAAGTGGCGATGCTTAAAAGAGTGAGGTTGTTACATTTGAAGAAATCTGAAATATTTGAATTTTGAAGAAACGGAAAAAGAATCTTCAAGGACAAAAATTTAAAGAAGTATTATGAAGATTCGACCATCAATTTTTTGAAGTAGTTTAAAAAAAAAAAGTCTCAACAGATCAAAGAAATAAAAAATTTTTAAGAATCTGAGTACTAATGATTAGACCCAATTATTTGCCTATGATGTTTCTATTTTAAGGATAGGCTTGGACTAATAAATTCGAGGATGCTTTATCATCCGATAACTTGAGCCACTGGACCGGAATTATCGATTGAAAATCCATTTAAAGTGTTGTCTAAAAACAAAACATTAAGAAGTCGACAGAAGTTCTAGACATCGATGTTTGGATCAAAACCCTAATTTTGTGCTTGTGGTGTGACTATGTCAATGAGAGGTTTGTATAATTAGATCTGAGGGGTGCTTTATCACCCTGTAACTTGGGCTAACTGTCCCAAGATTATCGATTGAAAGTGCGTTAAGAGTTGCCTTGTGATAAAGTACTAAAAATCAAAAGTCCACAAAAATCTTTTCCCTAATCCAAATAAGAAGTAAACTATCTTCAAGTCATTGAAATTTAAAAGGATTCTCAAATATTATTCAAATTTTGTAAAACCCAAAAAAATAATAAATAAATAATTAATAATTTAATTATGAACATAAAAAGTTAGGTATAACAACTTGAGTTTTTGAAAATTAAATAATAAATGATTTACGATTTATTATATTTATTGAAAATTTTATTTAAAAAAATCATTTTTTCTAAAAATAATTAAATTAAATTTTATGATACTTTAAATTTAAAATTTATTAGACTTTTTAAATAATTTTTTTTATAATGAGATATTTTGAAAAAGATAAAAATTTTTAATCATCATCATCATCATCATCATCATCATCATCATCATCATCATCATCATCATCATCATCATCATCATCATCATCATCATCATCATCATCATCATCATCATCATCATCATCATCATCATCATCATCATCATCATCATCATCATCATCATCATCATCATCATCATCATCATCATCATCATCATCATCATCATCATCATCATCATCAAAAAAAAAGAAGAAGAAAGAAAAAAAAAAAAAAAGAAGAAAGAAAGTAGCCGAAGCTATTAAGGAAACAAAAAGAAGAATGAAAATGTGGCTTACATGCTTATATACATATATATACTTATGACACCTAATGAGCTTTAATACCAAAAATTTTCATTTAACACCATTAGCCATTAATCACCCTTATTTGCTTTCATTCACCACCGAACCATTAAGGAAAAGAAAGAAAGAGGGTGAACCGTGAGGAAAACCATGAAACCTTTCATCTTCGGCCGCTCGATTTTTTGACATCCATAACTCTAATAAAAAATCTAATTCAATAAAAATATTTGTATTTTTCTCCTCTTCATATTAATGTTATTTTTGTTTGAGAGAAATTAATGGTGGTATTACTGTTCCTCCATGCAAAGTTCGGCTGAAGAAACCCCAGAGGCGGAGTAGCCAATTCTAACATTTTCTTCTTTAACAGCTCGATCAAAAAACTTTTCTAAAATTTTCATTGTTTTGATTCCGTATGGAAGTAGGATTTGGTAATTTTATAATCATTAAAATTGAATTGGATGAGTGAATATTGGTTTGATTGATTATTGTTTGAGTTTGATTAAATTTATGTCAAATTACAGTTGTTTGCTTGAGATTTTGGGCTAGCTATGTATGAATATCTAGCTAGGAGTGTTTTGGTGATTTTGGGGCTGTTGTGGTACGGTATTTTGAGATAAAATTGGTGAGATTTGATAGCCGAGAGATTAAATTAAAAGTTACAAAGAATCGGTAACCAAAAACTCGAAACCGGATTAAAATACAAGTAATATTCTGAAAGAGAAAGGTTAAGGGTTACGATTTTGGTATAAGTGAAAGATTAGTAATTAAATTTTATTTTTGAAGGATAACATTGTATTTATATATAAAAATCGAGGAACAATTTGTAATTATATAAGTTTTCGAGTATTTTGGGTAATAAATAAAATACAGGGGTAAAAATGGGTATTTTATAAAATTTTAGGGTTATTTTTATAAATACTGAGATAAGTGAGGTTCCAAATATAATTTTATAAAAATTTTGATTTAAAAATAAAATATTTAAAAGCTTGAGATTTAAAACATAGATAACAAGAGTTTATGAATAAAAGCTTTGTGAAACTAAATTTGTATGAATAGATATAAATATTATTTATTTATCATTTAAAATATCTTATTTATATTATTTTTATTATTATTTTATTAAAAATATTATCTAGTAGATATTATTAATATTATTATAAGTCAGAGAAGAGCAAACATAGTGATTTAAAAGCTTTAAAGAACGCATACTTAATTAAAGTACTTTATAATTCTTTTTCATAAGACACTTAGGAAGAGGGAAGTAAATAATGCAAAGATAATTTATATTATGGAGTGATAGGAAATAAAAGAAGAGATAAAGAAAAGAAGTAAGAAAATAAAAAAGAAGGATGAGAAAGAAAAGAAAAGAAAAAGAACAAAAAGAGAAAGATGTATTAAATAAAAGGATTTCTGCCACAGAAGAGCAGAGAGCAGTGACTGAAAAGATTATAATAAACATCTGCCACAGTAGAGCAAACAGAAAAGAAGGTATTAATTAAAGAGATCTCTACTGTAGTAGAGTAGAGAGCAAAGATTGAAAAGAAATTGAGTGCTGTTTGGGCCTTAGTCCCAAATGTCTAGTGAGGATGGCGATGTGTAATGCTCACTTAATACTATAGGCACGTCTCAGTGGAGACGGCGATGCGTAACGCTCACTGGAGGCCGAAAGAAAGGTCCCCCCATGAGGACGGCGATGCGTAACGCTCATGGAGAGACTGGCAAGTACACCGAGTCGTTCAAGTAATACCTCAAGTGAGTGAGGGTCGAATCCCACGGAGATTGTCGGATTGAGCAGTGGCTACCTTGTAGATCTTAGTCAGGTGGAAAGAAAAGATAGTTGTTGTGTAAAACGCATAAAAATAGAATAAAAATAGAGTTACTTAATTGGTGTGAAATCAGTGATGAGAGAACGGTTGAGGCTTTGGAGATGCTTCCTCCTTCTGGATCAACTTTTCTCACTGTATACTTCAACTTCTGATGATTTATTCCATGGCAGGATGTAAGTGAATAACGCCAGGTCAGTGGTCATTAATCTCCTCTGCTTCAGATCAAACGCCAGGTCAGTGGTCATCCAATCTGAACGGGGGTGAAGCTCCTGTAGTCTATTCCCTTGGTGATCTTACTTAAAATGTCACAGACAAGGTCGGATCTTCCGAATCAGAAAACGCTGCACCATGATTCTAGTCTATACCACAAAGGCCCTAATCGCCTCGTACCTCAGCTAAACTGATGTCTCCAAGTCCCCAACAAAGTCGTGGATTAGTCGTCTAACAGATGTATAATCAAGCTTGTGGTTCAATACTATCCCATTAAGGACTCGCAAGAACCCATGTAGAATAGAGATGACGGACAAGTTATACTCCCAATTCATTAGGATGAAGAATGAAGATACATCTTAGAATAGAATCAAGCATAGATTGAAATAGAACAATGATATTATTAATCCATAAGAATCAGCAGAGCTCTTAACCTTAACCTAGGAGGTTAGTGGCTCATACTGTATAGAAAACAATAGTAAAAGGTTTGAATGGACAAAGATTTCTAACATGGGTGATCTTTGTTCTATATATAATAACCTAGTAACTAAGAAGTATAAAAAGTATGATAGAATAGACTAGAGGTGCGAAAATCCACTTGTAGGCCCACTTGAGTTGGGTTCTTGGGCTGAGCTTGGCGTTCACTTGGAGGAATGAGCGTTGAATGCCCATAAGGGAGGTGATTGGCACTGCATTGTGCTTGTGTTGGGCGTTGAACGCCCACTAGGGGGTGGTCGGCGCTCAACGCCAGCTTTGCGGCTCCTTTGCGGCATTGAACGCTAGCTAGTAGGTAGCTCCTTAGTGTTCAACACCCAGAATGGGCAGGCTCCTTCGAAGAAAATATAAATCATTATATATTGCTGGAAAGCTCTAGAAGTTAGCTTTCCAACGCCATTGATAATGCGTCATTTGGACTTCTGTAACTCCAGAAATGCTCGTTTGAGTGCACGGAGGTCAGAATTTGACAGCATCTGCTACGCTTTCCTTGCCTCTGAATCGGACTTTGGCCAAACTCTTCAATTTGAGCCAAAAAATACCTGAAATCATATGAAAACACACAAACTCAAATTAGAATCTAAAAATGTGAATTTTTCACTAAAACTTATGAAAATATAATAAAACTTAAACAAAACATAACAAAAACTATATGAAAATGATGCCAAAAAGTGTATAAAATATCCGCTCATCACTAAGGAATAAAATAAAATGAATATAACTATTCACCCTATTTTTCTTTTCATTATTTTCGAAAACTCTCTCTCTCATCTTCTTCTATTTAGTTATTTTCTTCTTATAATTCGAACCCTCACTCCCTCTCTGTGTTCGAATTCTTCATCTTTTCTCTTTACATCATTCTTCTATTCTTTTCTTCTTCTACTTACATAAAAGAATCTCTATACTGTGACATAGAGGATCCCTCTTCCTTTTCTGCCCTCTTCTTTTTCATATGAGCAGGAGCAAGGACAAGGATATTCTTGTTGAAGCAGATCCTGAACCTGAAAGGACTCTGAAGAAGAAGTTAAGAGAAGTTAAAGCACAACAATCCAAAGAAAACCTTACAGAGAATCTCGAAAAAGAAGTAATGGCCGAACCCAACAACAATGCAAGGAAGATGCTTGGTGACTTCACTGCACCAAATTCCAACTTCCATGGAAGAAGCATCTCAATCCCTGCCATTGGAGCAAACAACTTTGAGCTAAAGCCTTGATGACATGTCATCATGTCATGTTTTTCTATGCTTTTTCATACAAGAAATTGATGATTTGTGCTTAAATATTGAATGCTTTTGTGCTTAAATGGTATATTTCCTTGATCTTTTAATTTTATAAATCTTGTAGGAAATAAGAAGAAAAAGAAGCAAAGAAGCACACAATAAGCTAAAAAGGAGAAAAAAGAATATTGGGGCACACTTTGAAGTTAGAGCACACTTTGGAGCCTTAGGCCACGCTTTTAAAAGCGTGGCCCATGACCAAATCAAGGGAGAGTGGCAATCAGCACTCAAAGCTCGGCTCTCCCCATGAACCTAGCTTTTTCGTACAAGAAAAATGAGCTTGGTAGCAAGAAATTTCGCTAAGTTAAATCTGGGCGTTCACAGCATGACCATGCCTTTTTCAAAGGGCCATAACTTGAGCTATAGATGTTCGATTGATGTGTTTCTAGTTGCATTGGAAAGCTGACATTCAGAGCTTTCCAAAGATATATGGAAATCCATATTTGGCATGAAATTGGGGCACGAGTGAAAGGCATCTTTAAGGATAAAAAATAAGTAAAAAAATCAGCCAATGCTTCTACCAAGGTTCGAAGTTGGGGCTCACTCCAAAGCAAAGGAGCGCTACAAGCTAATATGGGAGCATGGCAAAGTTTCAAAGCTCAGCTCTTGCCAAGAGCTTTATCGGGCTACTCTCCAAGAAAAATAAAAAAAGAAAAGCTTGCTAGTGCATCCCCAAGAGTTCGAACTTCGAGTTTCACTAAGGACAAGGAGGAAGCTGCGCTCTTGCCAAGAGTGCTACCTCCCTTGTTAAGAAATTCTTGTCACGCACAAAGGGACTTGGCCAGGCACACCAAAGCTCTGCTCATTGCACGAACCGAGCATTGCCCTGGGAGTGTGACCCATGGTCCAAAAATCAAATTAAAATCAACCCTTCACCAAAATTTACAAGCCCAAAAGCAAGAACTCATGACACCACTCAAAAGGTACAAGGATCAGTTAGCTTAGGAATTCATTTTAATTGTAATTTGTTTAGAATTTCAATTTCATTTTT
Source organism: Arachis stenosperma (assembly GCF_014773155.1). Classification (NCBI taxonomy): domain Eukaryota; kingdom Viridiplantae; phylum Streptophyta; class Magnoliopsida; order Fabales; family Fabaceae; genus Arachis; species Arachis stenosperma. The sequence continues at coordinate 59,324,558 of NC_080379.1, forward strand.
CATTTTTATTTTGTAAAGCCTATATAAGGCATCATCCTCATTCTTGAAAGAGGAAGCTAGCTCCAATAGGGAGCAATAGTAGTAGGAGCTTTCTTTTAGCTTTCATTTTGTATTTGGGAGTTGGAATTTGGATCTGAGTTTTTCTTTCTACATTTTCATTTTCTTCTACAACTTCTGCTATCTATTCTTGGAATTTGAATTGAAATTGAAGTGCTTCATTGATTTTAAGTTTGAGAATCATCTTTTACCTCTCTTCTCAATTATTCTAAGAATTAGATTTGAGTTTAGTTTTCTGTTCTCATTTTTGTCTCCTACAATATTTACTTTTCTGTTTTGGGAATTGGAGAATTGGATTTAACTTTCATTTACTGTCTTCCTTCTTATTTCTTTTGTAATTACCTTTCTGCTTGATCAAGAGAGCAATTGAGATCTTGATCTGCTTTCTAATCTCATTTCTCTTCTTCGATCTTCAATTTCTCGTTAGGATTTCATAATTGAGCTAAGTTTCCTTGCTGTTTCTTTCTTTAAGCAAATTTACTTTCTGTTTTGCTACTGAATTGAATTCTTTCGTGTAATAGCTTTCAGATCTGCTTCAATTTACATCTTCTTGTTAAATTCTGAATCCCAGCACCCAAATCCTTTTATTCTTCAAACAATTTACATTTCTTGCACTTTAAGTTACTTGTAATTTATCATTTCTGCAATTTACTTTTACTGCAATTTACCTTCCACATTTTAAATTCCTTGCAATTTCCTTTCTGTTACTCAATTTTACTCAAATCACCAATGTTAGCTTGACTAAACTAATCACCCACTAAAGTTGCTTGATCCATCAATCCCTGTGGGATCGACCTCACTCTTGTGAGTTATTACTACTTGATGTGACTTGGTACACTTGCTGGTCAGGTTTGTGTGTTGGGAATTCGTTCTCCAAAAATACACATCAAGCCTCAATTAGTTTCTCTGATACAACAGAATTGCAAGTTTCATGGACTTTCATCAGAAGATCCTTTTCAGTTCTTAACTGAATTCTTGCAGATCTGTGATACTGTTAAGACCAATGTAGTTGATCCCGAGGTCTATAAGCTTATGCTTTTCCCTTTTGCTATAAGAGACAGAGCTAGAATATGGTTGAACTCTCAACCTAAAGATAGCCTGAACTCTTGGGATAAGCTGGTCACGGCTTTCTTAGCCAAATTCTTTCCTCCTCAAAAGCTGAGCAAGCTTAGAGTGGATGTTCAAACCTTTAGGCAGAAAGAAGGTGAATCCCTCTATGAAGCTTGGGAAAGATACAAGTAACTGACCAAAAAGTGTCCTTCTGACATGCTCTCAGAATAGACCATCCTTGATATATTCTATGATGGTCTGTCTGAATTGTCTAAGATGTCATTAGACCATTTTGCAGGCAGATCTATTCACCTGAAGAAAATGCATGCAGAAGCTCAGGAACTCATTGAAATGGTTATAAATAACCAGTTCATGTACACCTCTAAAAGGAATCCTGTGAGTAATGGGACGCCTCAGAGGAAGGGAGTTCTTGAAATTGATGCTCTGAATGCCATGTTAGCTCAGAACAAAATATTAACTCAACAAGTCAATATGATTTTTCAAAGTCTAAATGGATTGCAAAATGCATCCAACAGTACTAAAGAAGCATCTTCTGAAGAAGAAGCTTATGATCTTGAGAACCCTGCAATGGTAAAGGTGAATTACATGGGTGAAGCCTATAGAAACATCTATAATCCATCATGGAAAAATCATCCAAATTTCTCATGGAAGGATCAACAAAAGCCTTAACAAGGCTTTAACAATAATAATGGGGGGAAGAAATAGGTTTAGCAATGACAAGCCTTTTCCATTATCCTCTCAGCAACAGACAGAGAATTCTGAGCAGAACCCATCTAGCTTAGCAAATATAGTCTCTGATCTATCTAAGGCCACTCTCAGTTTCATGAACGAAACAAGGTCCTCTATTAGAAACTTAGAGGCACAAGTGGGCCAGCTGAGTAAAAAAGTCACTGAAACTCCTCCTAGTACTCTCCCAAGTAATACAGAAGAGAATCCAAAAAGAGAGTGCAAGGCTATAACCTTACTCGGTGTGGCCGAACCTAGAGAGGAGGAGGAGAACGTGAATCCCAGTGAGGAAGACCTCATGGGACGTCCTCTGGACAAAAAGGAGTTCCCAATTGAGGAACCTAAGGAATCTGAGGCTCATCTAGAGACCATAGAGATTCTATTGAACCTACTTTTGCCATTCATGAGCTCTGATGACTATTCCTCCTCTGAAGAGGATGAAGATATTACTAAAGAGCAAGTTTCTAAGTACCTTAGAGCAATCATGAAGCTGAATGCCAAGTTATTTGGTAATGAGACTTGGGTGGATGAACCCCCCTTGCTCACCAATGAACTGAATAACTTGATTAGGCAGACATTACCTCAAAAGAAAGAGGATCCTATAAGGTTCTTAATACCTTGTACCGTAGGCACCATGACCTTTGAGAAGGCTCTGTGTGACCTAGAGTCAGGTAAAAACCTCATGCCACTCTCTGTAATGGAGAAACTGGAAATCTTTGAGGTTCAAGCTGCAAGAATCTCACTAGAGATGGCAGACAAATCAATGAAACAGGCTTATGGACTAGTAGAGGACGTGCTAGTGAAGGTCGAAGGCCTTTGCATTCCTGCTGATTTCATGATCCTAGACACTGGGAAAAATGAGGATGAATCCATCATTCTTGGCTGACCTTTCCTAGCCACAGCAAAAGCTGTGATTAATGTTGACAGAGGAGAGTTGGTCCTTCAATTGAATGAGGACTACCTTGTGTTCAAGACTCAAGGTTCTCTTTCTGTACACATGGAGAAGAAGCATAAAAAACTTCTCTCAATACAGAGTCAAACAAAGCCTCTACATTTAAACTCTAAGTTTGGTGTTGGGAGGCCACAGCCAAACTCTAAGTTTGGTGTTGAGAGGCCACAACCAAACTCTAAGTTTGGTGTTGGAAGGCCCCAACCATGCTTTGAATATCTGTGAGGCTTCATGAGAGCCCACTATCAAGCTATTGACATTAAAGAAGCACTTATTGGGAGGCAACCCAATTTTATTTATCTATGTTATTTTATGGTTTCTTTAGGTTGATGATCATGTGAAGTCACAAAAACAACTGCAAAAAATCAAAGCAAAATAAAAAACAGCATTACAAACAGCACACCCTGGAGGAAGAACTTACTGGCGTTTAAACGCCAGTAAGGGTAGCAGGATGGGAGTTAAATGCCCAATCTGGCACTATTCTAGGCGTTTAACGCCAGAAATGGGCACCAGACTGGCGTTTAACGCCAGAAATAGGCTACAGCTTGGCGTTAAACACCAGAAAAGGTATAAAAGCTGGCGTTTAACGCCAGAAACAAGCAGCAGTCTGGCGTTAAATGCCAGAATTGCACTCTAAGGGCGTTTTTGCACGCCTAAATGGAGCAGGGATGAGAAGTCTTTGACCCCCTTGGCCGAACCTATCTCTCCCTCCATATTCTCTATTTTCTTCTTCTTCCCCTTCTTTCTTTTTTTTCTTTGCTCAAGGACGAGCAAACCTTTTAAGTTTGGTGTGGTAAAAGCATTGCTTTTTGTTTTTCCATAACCATTTATGGCACCTAAGGCCAAAGAAACCTCTAGAAAGAGGAAAGGGAAGGTAAAAGCTTCCACCTCCGAGTCTTGGGAGATGAAGAGATTCATCTCAAAGGCCCATCAAGACCACTTCTATGAAGTTGTGGCCAAGAAGAAAGTGATCCCTGAGATTCTTTTTATGCTCAAGAAGAATGAGTATCCGGAGATCCGACATGAGATCCGAAGAAAAGGTTGGGAAGTTCTCACCAACCCCATTCAACAAGTCAGAATCTTAATGGTTCAAGAGTTCTATGCCAATGCATGGATCAATAGGAACCATGATCAAAGTATGAACCCGAATCCAAAGAATTGGCTTACAATGGTTTGGGGGAAATACTTAGATTTCAGTCCGAAAAATGTAAGGTTGGCATTCAACTTGCCAATGATGCAAGAAAATGCATGCCCCTACACTAGAAGGGTCAACTTTGATCAAAGGTTGGACCAAGTCCTTATGGACATATGTGTGGAAGGAGTGGTGCACGAAATTGTGATCACTACACAACTTTGCACAACTAACCAGCAAGTGCACTGGGTCGTCCAAGTAATACCTTACGTGAGTAAGGGTCGATCCCACGGAGATTGTTGGTATGAAGCAAGCTATGGTCACCTTGTAAATCTCAGTCAGGCAGACTCAAATGGGTATAGATGATATATGAATAAAACATAAAGATAAAGATAGGGATACTTATGTATATCATTGGTGAGAGCTTCAGATAAGCGTATGAAGATGCCTTCCCTTCCGTCTCTCTGCTTTCCTACTGTCTTCATCCAATCCTTCTTACTCCTTTCCATGGCAAGCTTATGCAAGGGTTTCACCGTTGTCAGTGGCTACCTCCCATCCTCTCAGTGGAAATGTTCAACGCACCCTGTCACGGCACGGCTATCCATCTGTCGGTTCTCGGTCAGGCCGGAATAGAATCCATTGATTCTTTTGCGTCTCTCACTAACGCCCCGCCTGCTAGGAGTTTGAAGCACGTCACAGTCATTCAATCATTGAATCCTACTCAGAATACCACAGACAAGGTTAGACCTTCCGGATTCTCTTGAATGCCGCCATCAGTTCTTGCCTATACCACGAAGACTCTGATCTCACGGAATGGCTGGCTCGTTTGTCAGGCGAGCACTCGGTTGTCAGGCGATCAACCATGCATCGTGTATCAGGAATCCAAGAGATATTCACCCAATCTAAGGTAGAACGGAGGTGGTTGTCAGTCACCTTGTTCATAGGTGAGAATGATGATGAGTGTCATGGATCATCACATTCATCAAGTTGAAGAACAAGTGATATCTTGGACAAAGAACAAGCGGAATTGAATAGAAGAACAATAGTAATTGCATTAATACTCGAGGTACAGCAGAGCTCCACACCTTAATCTATGGTGTGTAGAAACTCCACCGTTGAAAATACATAAGAACAAGGTCTAGGCATAGCCGTGAGGCCAGCCTCCCAAAGAGGGTTCAATCATAAAAACATGATCAAAAGATCTAAGATTTAAAGATGAAAATACAATAGTAAAAGGTCCTATATATAGAAAACTAGTAGCCTAGGGTGTACAGAGATGAGTAAATGACATAAAAATCCACTTCCGGGCCCACTTGGTGTGTGCTTGGGCTGAGCAATGAAGCATTTTCGTGCAGAGACTCTTCTTGGAGTTAAACGCCAGCTTTTATGCCAGTTTGGGCGTTTAACTCCCATTTAGGTGCCAGTTCTGGCGTTTAACGCTGGGAATTCTGAAGGTGACTTTGAACGCCGGTTTGGGCCATCAAATCTTGGGCAAAGTATGGACTATCATATATTGCTAGAAAGCCCAGGATGTCTACTTTCCAACGCCGTTGAGAGCGCGCCAATGGGGCTTCTGTAGCTCCAGAAAATCCACTTCGAGTGTAGGGAGGTCAGAATCCAACAGCATCTGCAGTCCTTTTCAGTCTCTGGATCAGATTTTTGCTCAGGTCCCTCAATTTCAGCCAGAAAATACCTGAAATCACAGAAAAACACACAAACTCATAGTAAAGTCCAGAAAAGTGAATTTTAACTAAGAACTAATAAAAATATACTAAAAACTAACTAGATCATACTAAAAACATACTAAAAACAATGCCAAAAAGCGTACAAATTATCCGCTCATCACAACACCAAACTTAAATTGTTGCTTGTCCCAAGCAACTGAAAATCAAATAAGATAAAAAGAAGGGAATATGCAATGAATTCCAAAAACATCTATGAAGATCACTATTAATTAGATGAGCGGGGCTTTTAGCTTTTTGCCTCTGAACAGTTTTGGCATCTCACTCTATCCTTTGAAATTCAGAATGATTGGCTTCTTTAGGAACTCAGAATCCAGATAGTGTCATTGATTCTCCTAGTTAAGTATGATGATTCTTGAACACAGCTACTTATTGAGTCTTGGCCGTGGCCCAAAGCACTCTGTCTTCCAGTATTACCACCGGATACATACATGCCACAGACACATAATTGGGTGAACCTTTTCAGATTGTGACTTAGCTTTGCTAGAGTCCCCAATTAGAGGTGTCCAGGGTTCTTAAGCACACTCTTTTTGCCTTGGATCACAACTTTATTTCTTTCTTTTTCTTTCTTTTTTTTTCTTTTTTTTTTCGTTTTCTTTTCTCCCTTTTTTTTTCGTTTTTCTCTCTCTTTTTTTTTTGTATTCACTGCTTTTTCTTGCTTCAAGAATCATTTTAATGATTTTTCAGATCCTCAGTAACATGTCTCCTTTTTCATCATTCTTTCAAGAGCCAACATTCATGAACCACAAATTCAAAAGACATATGCACTGTTTAAGCATACATTCAGAAAACAAAAGTGTTGCCACCACATCAAAATAATTAAACTGTTATAAAATTCAAAATTCATGCAATTCTTTTCTTTTTTTCAATTAAGAACATTGTTTATTTAAGAAAGGTGATGGATTCATAGGACATTCATAACTTTAAGGCATAGACACTAAGACACTAATGATCATAAGACACAAACATAGATAAACATAAGCACTAAAATTCGAAAAACAAGAAAATAAAGAACAAGGAGATTAAAGAACGGGTCCACCTTAGTGATGGCGGCTTGTTCTTCCTCTTGAAGGTCTTATGGAGTGCTTGAGCTCCTCAATGTCTCTTCCTTGTCTTTGTTGCTCCTCTCTCATGATTCTTTGATCTTCTCTAATTTCATGGAGGAGGATGGAATGTTCTTGGTGCTCCACCTTTAGTTGTCCCATGTTGGAACTCAATTCTCCTAGGGAGGTGTTTAGTTGCTCCCAATAGTCTTGTGGAGGAAAGTGCATCCCTTGAGGTATCTCAGGGATCTCATGATGAGAGGGGTCTCTTGTTTGCTCCATCCTTTTCTTAGTGATGGGCTTGTCCTCATCAATGGGGATGTCTCCCTCTATGTCAACTCGCACTGAATAACAGAGGTGACAAATGAGATGAGGAAAGGCTAACCTTGCCAAGGTAGAGGACTTGTCCGCCACCTTATAGAGTTCTTGGGCTATAACCTCATGAACTTCCACTTTTTCTCCAATCATGATGCTATGAATCATGATGGCCCGGTCTAGAGTAACTTCGGACCGGTTGCTAGTGGGAATGATTGAGCATTGGATAAACTCCAACCATCCTCTAGCCACGGGCTTAAGGTCATGCCTTCTCAATTGAACCGGCTTCCCTCTTGAATCTCTCCATCTCCCATGACTCGGAGGTGGAAGCTTTTGCCTTCCCTTTCCTCTTTCTAGAGGTTTCTCCGGCCTTGGATGCCATAAATGGTTATGGAAAAACGAAAAAGCAACGCTTTTACCACACCAAACTTAAAAGGTTTGCTCGTCCTCGAGCAAAAGAAGAAAAAGAGAGTAGAAGAAGAAGAAATAAGGAAGAAGGGAGTGGCTTTGTGTTCGGCCAAAGAGGGTGAGAAGTGGGATTTAGGTTGTGTGAAAATGAAGGTGTAAAGAAGGGTTTATATAGGAGTGGGGGAGGGGTAGGGTTCGGTCAAGTGAGGGTGGGTTTGGGTGGGAAAGTGGTTTGAATTTGAATGGTGAGGTAGGTGGGGTTATATGAAGGATGGATGTGAGTGGTGAAGAAAAAGATGGGATTTGATAGGTGAAGGGTTTTTGGGAAAGAGGTATTGAGGTGATTGGTGAATGGGTGAAGAAGAGAGAGAGTGGTGGGGTTGGTGGGGGTCCTGTGGGGTCCACAGATCCTGAGGTGTCAAGGAAAAGTCATCCCTGCACCAAATGGCATGCAAAATCACGTTTTGAGCCAATTCTGGCGTTAAGCGCCGGGCTGGTGCCCCTTTCTGGCGTTTAACGCCAGGTTCTTGCCCTTTTCTGGCGTTTAACGCCAGTCTGGTGCCCCTTTCTGGCGTTAAACGCCCAGAATGGTGCCAGACTGGGCGTTAAACGCCCACCTGCTAGTCTTACTGGCGTTTAAACGCCAGTAAGTTCTTCCTCCAGGGTGTGCTATTTTTCTTCCTGTTTTTTATTCTGTTTTTGCTTTTTCAATTGATTTTGTGACTTCTTATGATCATCAACCTACAAAAAACATAAAATAACAAAAGAAAATAGATAAAATATAACATTGGGTTGCCTCCCAACAAGCGCTTCTTTAATGTCAGTAGCTTGACAGAGGGCTCTCATGGAGCCTCACAGATACTCAGAGCAATGTTGGAACCTCCCAACACCAAACTTAGAGTTTGAATGTGGGGGTTCAACACCAAACTTAGAGTTTGGTTGTGGCCTCCCAACACCAAACTTAGAGTTTGACTGTGGGGGCTCTGCTTTACTCTGATTTGAGAGAAGCTCTTCATGCTTCCTCTCCATGGTGATAGAGGGATATCCTTGAGCCTTGAACACCAAGGATTCTTCATTCACTTGAATGATCAGTTCACCTCCATCAACATCAATCACAGCCTTTGCTGTGGCTAGGAAGGGTCTGCCAAGGATGATAGATTCATCCATGCACTTCCCAGTCTCTAGGTCTATGAAATCAGCAGGGATGTAATGGTCTTCAATCTTCACCAGAACATCCTCTACAAGTCCATAAGTTTGTTTCTTTGAATTGTCTGCCATCTCTAGTGAGATTTTTGCAGCTTGTACCTCAAAGATCCCTAGCTTCTCCATTACAGAGAGAGGCATGAGGTTTACACTTGACCCTAAGTCACACAGAGCCTTCTTGAAGGTCATGGTGCCTATGGTACAAGGTATTGAAAACTTCCCAGGATCTTGTCTCTTTTGAGGCAATTTCTGCCTAGACAAGTCATCCAGTTCTTTGGTGAGCAAAGGGGGTTCATCCTCCCAAGTCTCATTTCCAAATAACTTGTCATTTAGCTTCATGATTGCTCCAAGGTATTTAGCAACTTGCTCTTTAGTGACATACTCATCCTCTTCAGAGGAAGAATACTCATCAGAGCTCATGAAAGGCAGAAGTAAGTCCAATGGAATCTCTATGGTCTCATTTTGAGCCTCAGATTCCCATGGTTCCTCATTAGGGAACTCATTGGAGGCCAGTGCACGCCCATTGAGGCCTTCCTCAGTGGCGTTCGCTTCCTCTCCCTCCTCTCCAAATTCGGCCATGTTGATGGCCTTGCACTCTCCTTTTGGATTTTCTTCTGTATTGCTTGGGAGAGTACTAGGAGGGAGTTCAGTAACTTTCTTGCTCAGCTGTCCCACTTGTGCCTCCAAATTCCTAATGGAGGATCTTGTTTCAGTCATGAAACTTTGAGTGGTCTTGATTAGATCAGAGACCATGGTTGCTAAGTCAGAGGTGTTCTGCTTAGAGCTCTCTGTCTGTTGCTGAGAAGATGATGGAAAAGGCTTGCCATTGCTAAACCTGTTTCTTCCACCATTGTTGTTTTTGAAACCCTGTTGATGTCTCTCTTGATTCTTCCATGAGAAATTTGGGTGATTTCTCCATGAAGAATTATAGGTGTTTCCATAGGGTTCTCCTAGGTAATTCACCTCTTCCATTAAAGGATTCTCAGGATCATAAGCTTCTTCTTCAGATGAAGCATCCTTAGTACTGCTTGGTGCATTTTGCATTCCAGACAGACTTTGAGAAATCAAATTGACTTGTTGAGTCAATATTTTATTCTGAGCCAGAATGGCATTCAGAGTATCAATCTCAAGAACGCCTTTCTTCTGACTTGTCCCATTGTTCACAGGATTCCTTTCAGAAGTGTACATGAATTGGTTATTTGCAACCATTTCAATTAGCTCTTGAGCCTCTGTAGGCGTCTTCTTCAGATGAAGAGACCCTCCAGCAGAGCTATCCAAAGACATCTTGGACAGTTCAGAGAGACCATCATAGAAAATACCTATGATGCTCCATTCAGAAAGCATGTCAGATGGACATTTTCTGATCAGTTGTTTGTATCTTTCCCAAGCTTCATAGAGGGATTCTCCATCCTTCTGTCTGAAGGTTTGGACTTCCACTCTAAGCTTACTCAATTTTTGAGGTGGAAAGAACTTTGTCAAGAAGGCATTGACTAGCTTTTCCCATGAGTCCAGGCTTTCTTTAGGTTGTGAGTCCAACCATGTCCTAGCTTTGTCTCTTACAGCAAAAGGGAATAGCATAAGTCTGTAGACCTCAGGGTCAACCCCATTAGTCTTGACAGTGTCACAGATTTGCAAGAATTCAGCTAAGAACTGATGAGGATCTTCCAATGGAAGTCCATGGAACTTGCAATTCTGTTGCATTAGAGAAACTAATTGAGGCTTAAGCTCAAAGTTGTTTGCTCCAATGGCAGGGATAGAGATGCTTCTCCCATAGAAGTCGGGAGTAGGTGCAGTAAAGTCACCCAGCACCTTCCTTGCATTGTTGTTGTTTTCGGCTGCCATGTGTTCTTCTTCTTTGAAGAATTCGGTCAGGTCCTCTACAGAGAATTGTGCTTTAGCTTCTCTTAGTTTTCGCTTCAAGGTCTTTTCAGGTTCAAGGTCAGCTTCAACAAGAATGCTTTTGTCTTTGCTCCTGCTCATATGAAAGAGAAGAGAACAAGAAAGTGTGGAATCCTCTATGTCACAGTATAGAGATTCCTTGAGGTGTCAGAAGAACAGAAAAATAGAAAGAAGAGGTAGAAGAATTCGAACTTTAATTAGATAGAGTTCAAATTGTGCATTGAGAAGGAGTGATACTCCATAAATAGAAGGATGTGGGAAGAGAGGAAGAAATTTTCGAAAATCAAGTGAAATATTTTGAAAACATTTTCGAAAAACTCTAATTGATTTTCGAAAATCAAGAGTGGAAAAGAAATCAAGTAATTTTTGAAAAAGATTTTGAAATTAGAAATTAAAAAGATATGATTTAAAAACTGTTTTGAAAAAGATGTGATTAAAAAGATATGATAAAAAAAAATTATGCTTTTAAAAAGATATGATTGAAAAGATATGATTTGAAAACAATTTTAAAAAGATTTGATTTTAAAAATTAATGACTTGCCTAACAAGAAAAGATATGATTCAAACATTAAACCTTTCTCAACAGAAAAGGCAACATACTTAAAATGTTCAATCAAATCATTAATTGTTAGTAAGTATCTTTGAAAAAGGAAAGAAATTGATTTTGAAAACATTTGATTGAAAAGATATGATTTGAAAAAGATTTGATTTTGAAAAACTTTGAAAACTTGAAAAAAATTGATTTTGAAAACAAAATCCTCCCCCTTGTGCCAGCCTGGCGTTAAACGCCCAGAATGGTGCACATTCTGGCGTTTAACGCCCAATGCACTATCTTTTTGGGCGTTAAACGCCCAACCAGGCACCCTGGCTGGCGTTTAAACGCCAGTCTGTCCTTCTTCACTGGGCGTTTTGAACGCCCAGCTTTTTCTGTGTAATTCCTCTACTGCATGTTCTGAATCTTTAGTTCCCTGTACTATTGACTTGAAAATAGAACCAAGATCAAATAAACAATGCATGCAAGACACCAAACTTAAAATTAGACACTAGACTCAAACAAGAAACATAAAAATCTTTTTGGTTTTTATGATTTTTATAATTTTTTTGTGCTTTTTTCGGAAATTATATGGAAATAGAAAATAAAGGTTTCAGAATTCTCAATTTGGATTCCAGGAATCATTGCAATGCTAGTCTAAGACTCCGGTCCAGGAATTAGACATGGCTTCACAGCCAGCCAAGCTTTCAAAGAAAGCTTCGGTCCAAAACACTAGACATGGCCAATGGCCAGCCAAGCCTTAGCAGATCATTCCTCCAATAGCAAGATTGATAGAAATCAACAAGCTCTTGTGATGATAAGTTGAAACCTCGGTCCAATAAGATTAGACATGGCTTCTCAGCCAGCCAGATTTCAACAGATCATCATGAAACACTAGAATTTATTCTTAAGAACTCTGAAGAAAAATACCTAATCTAAGCAACAAGATGAACCGTCAGTTGTCCATACTCAAAACAATCCCCGGCAACGGCGCCAAAAACTTGGTGCGCGAAATTGTGATCACTACACAACTTTGCACAACTAACCAGCAAGTGCACTGGGTCGTCCAAGTAATACCTTACGTGAGTAAGGGTCGATCCCACGGAGATTGTTGGTATGAAGCAAGCTATGGTCACCTTGTAAATCTCAGTCAGGCAGACTCAAATGGGTATAGATGATATATGAATAAAACATAAAGATAAAGATAGGGATACTTATGTATATCATTGGTTAGAGCTTCAGATAAGCGTATGAAGATGCCTTCCCTTCCGTCTCTCTGCTTTCTTACTGTCTTCATCCAATCCTTCTTACTCCTTTCCATGGCAAGCTTATGCAAGGGTTTCACCGTTGTCAGTGGCTACCTCCCATCCTCTCAGTGGAAATGTTCAACGCACCCTGTCACGGCACGACTATCCATCTGTTGGTTCTCGGTCAGGCCGGAATAGAATCCATTGATTCTTTTGCGTCTGTCACTAACGCCCCGCCTGCTAGGAGTTTGAAGCACGTCACAGTCATTCAATCATTGAATCCTACTCAGAATACCACAGACAAGGTTAGACCTTCCGGATTCTCTTGAATGCCGCCATCAGTTCTTGCCTATACCACGAAGACTCTGATCTCACGGAATGGCTGGCTCGTTTGTCAGGCGAGCACTCGGTTGTCAGGCGATCAACCATGCATCGTGTATCAGGAATCCAAGAGATATTCACCCAATCTAAGGTAGAACGGAGGTGGTTGTCAGTCACCTTGTTCATAGGTGAGAATGATGATGAGTGTCACGAATCATCACATTCATCAAGTTGAAGAACAAGTGATATCTTGGACAAAGAACAAGCGGAATTGAATAGAAGAACAATAGTAATTGCATTAATACTCGAGGTACAGCAGAGCTCCACACCTTAATCTATGGTGTGTAGAAACTCCACCGTTGAAAATACATAAGAACAAGGTCTAGGCATAGCCGTGAGGCCAGCCTCCCAAAGAGGGTTCAATCATAAAAACATGATCAAAAGATCTAAGATTGAAAGATGAAAATACAATAGTAAAAGGTCCTATATATAGAAAACTAGTAGCCTAGGGTGTACAGAGATGAGTAAATGACATAAAAATCCACTTCCGGGCCCACTTGGTGTGTGCTTGGGCTGAGCAATGAAGCATTTTCGTGCAGAGACTCTTCTTGGAGTTAAACGCCAGCTTTTATGCCAGTTTGGGCGTTTAACTCCCATTTAGGTGCCAGTTCCGGCGTTTAACGCTGGGAATTCTGAAGGTGACTTTGAACGCCGGTTTGGGCCATCAAATGTTGAGCAAAGTATAAACTATCATATATTGCTGGAAAGCCCAGGATGTCTACTTTCCAACGCCGTTGAGAGCGCGCCAATTGGGCTTCTGTAGCTCCAGAAAATCCACTTCGAGTGCAGGGAGGTCAGAATCCAACAGCATCTGCAGTCCTTTTCAGTCTCTGGATCAGATTTTTGCTCAGGTCCCTCAATTTCAGCCAGAAAATACCTGAAATCACAGAAAAACACACAAACTCATAGTAAAGTCCAGAAAAGTGAATTTTAACTAAGAACTAATAAAAATATACTAAAAACTAACTAGATCATACTAAAAACATACTAAAAATAATGCCAAAAAGCGTACAAATTATCCGCTCATCAAGGAGCTCAATGGAAAAGAGACTCAAGAGGCAAGCCGGTTCAACGGAGAAGATAAGACCTTAAGCCTGTGGCTAGAGGATGGTTGGAATTCATACAATGCTCTATCATTCCTACTAGCAACCGATCCGGAGTAACTGTGGATCGGGCCATCATGATCCATAGTATCATGATTGGGGAGAAAGTGGAAGTTCATAAGATCATACCTCTAGAACTCTACAAGGTGGCTGACAAGTCCTCCACTTTGGCAAGGTTAGCCTTTCCTCATCTCATTTGTCACCTATGCAATTCGGCTGGGATTGACATAGAAAGAGACATCTTCATTGAAGAGGACAAGCCCATCACTAAAAAGAGGATGGAGAAAACAAGAGAGCCCACTTATAGACATCAACAAGAGCATGAGGAAATTCCTCATCAAGAAATCCCTGAGATGCCTCAAGGGATGCATTTTCCTCCACACAACTATTGGGAGCAACTCAACACCTCTTTGGAAGGCTTGAGTTACAACATGGACCAACTAAGGGTGGAGCACCAAGAGCACTTCATCATTCTCCATGAGATTAGAGAAGATCAAAGAGCTATAAGGGAGGAGCAACAAAGGCAAGGAAGAGACATAGAGGAGCTCAGGCGTTCCATTGAATCTTCAAGAGGAAAAACTAGCCGCCATCACTAAAGTGGACCCGTTCTTTAATTTTCTTGTTCTTATTTTTCTGTTTTTCGAATTTGATGCTTTATGTTTGTCTATGTTTGTGCCTTCATTACATGATCATTAGTGTCTAGTGTCTATGCCTTAAAGCTATGAATAATTCCATGAATCCTTTACCTCTCTTAAATGAAAAATGTGCTTAATTACAAAAGAACAGGAAGTACTTGGATTTCAAATTTTATCTTGAAATTAGTTTAATTATTTTCATGTGGTGGCAATATTTTTTATTTTCTGAATGAATGCTTGAACAGTGCATATTTTTTATAGTGAAGTTTATGAATGTTAAAATTGTTGGCTCTTGAAAGAATGATGAACAAAGAGAAATGTTATTGATAATCTGAAAAATCATGAAATTGATTCTTGAAGCAAGAAAAAGTAGTGAAAAAGAGAAAATAGCAAAAAAAAAGAAAAAAGAAAAATGGCGAAAAAGAAAAAGAAAGAAAAAGAAAAAGCAAGCAGAAAAAGCCAATAGCCCTTTAAACCAAAAGGCAAGGGGAAAAAGGATCCAAGGCTTTGAGCATTTATGGATAGGAGGGCCCAAGGAAATAAAATCCAGGCCTAAGCAGCTAAATCAAGCTGTCCCTAACCGTGTGCTTGTGGCATGAAGGTCCAAGTGAAAAGCTTGAGACTGAGTGGTTAAAGTCGTGATCCAAAGCAAAAGAGTATGCTTAAGAACTCTGGACACCTCTAACTGGGGACTTTAGCAAAGCTGAGTCACAATCTGAAAAGGTTCACCCAGTTATGTGTCTCTGGCATTTATGTATCCGGTGGTAATACTGGAAAACAAAGTGCTTAGGGCCACGGCCAAGACTCATAAAGAAGCTGTGTTCAAGAATCAACATACTGAACTAGGAGAATCAATAACACTATCTAAAATTCTGAGTTCCTATAGATGCCAATCATTCTGAATTTCAAAGGATAAAGTGAGATGTCAAAACTGTTCAGAAGCAAAAAGCTACTAGTCCCGCTCATCTAATTGGGACTAAGTTTCATTGATATTGTGAGATTCATTGTATAATCTCTTCTTTTTATTATATTTTGTTTTCATTTACTTGGGGACAAGCAACAATTTAAGTTTGGTGTTGTGATGAGCAGATAATTTATACGCTTTTTGGCATTATTTTTAGGTAGATTTTAGTAGGATCTAGCTACTTTTTAGTATATTTTTATTAGTTTTTAAGCAAAATTCACATTTTTGGACTTTACTATGAGTTTGTGTGTTTTTCTGTGATTTCAGGTATTTTCTGGCTGAAATTGAGGGACCTGAGCAAAAATCTGATTCAGAGGCTAAAAAAGGACTGCTGTTGCTGTTGGATTCTAACCTCCCTGCACTCGAAATGCATTTTTTGGGACTACAGAAACCCAAATTGCGCAATCTTAATTGCGTTGGAAAGTAGACATCCTGGGCTTTCCAGCAATATATAATAGTTCATACTTTGCTCGAGATTTGACGATGTAAACTGGCGTTCAAACGTCAACTTCCTGCCCTATTTTGGCGTTAAACGCCAGAAATAGGATAGAAGCTGCAGTTAAACGCCCAAATTGGCATAAAAACTGGTGTTTAACTCTAAAAAAAGTCTCTACACATGAAATCTTCAATGCTCAGCCCAAGCACACACCAAGTGGGCCCCAGAAGTGGATTTCTGCATCATTTACTTATCTTTGTAAACCCTAGTAACTAGTTTAGTATAAATAGGACTTTTTACTATTGTAATCGAAGATCTTTTGGGAACATCTTTGATCAGTTTCATGCTATTTTAGACTTTTATGGGGGTTGGCCATTCGGCCTTGCCTGGACCTTCATCACTTATGTATTTTCAACGGTGGAGTTTCTACACACCATAGATTAAGGTGTGGAGCTCTGCTGTTCCTCGAGTATTAATGCAAAGTACTATTGTTCTTCTATTCAATTCAAGCTTATTCTTATTCCAAGATATTCATTCTCACACAAGAACATGATGAATGTGATGATCAAGTGACACTTATCACCATTCTCACTTATGAACGCATGCCTAACAAACACTTCCGTTCTACATGAAAACAAGCTTGAATGCATATCTATTGGGACTCTAATCAACGATTCACATCGTTTTCCCTCTGATAATGGGGCATCTGAATCTGAGATTAGAACCTTCATGGTATAGGCTAGAAATAATTGGTAGCATTCCTGAGATCCGGAAAGTCTAAACCTTGTCTGTGGTATTCCGAGTAGGATCTGGGAAGGGATGACTGTGATGAGCTTCAAACTTGCGACTATGGGGCGCAGTGACAGTGCGCAAAAGGATCATTGGATCTTATTCTGACACGATCGAGAACCGACAGCTGATTAGCCATGCGGTAGCTGTGCCTGGTATTTTTCATTCGAGACGAGAAATCCAAATGTTGATTAGCCGTACAGAAACCGTAGAGGACCATTTTCACTGAGAGGATGGGAGGTAGCCATTGACAATGGTGATCCCCAACATACAGCTTGCCATGGAAAGGAGTATGAATGATTGAATGAAGACAGTAGGAAAGCAGAGATTCAGAAGGAATAACGCATCTCCATACGCTTATCTGAAATTCCCACCAATGAATTACATAAGTATCTCTATCTTTATTTTATGTTTATTTATCTTTTAATTATCAAAGCTTCATAACCATTTGAATCCGCTTGACTGAGATTTACAAGATGACCATAGATTCCTTCAAGCCGACAATCTCTGTGGGATCGACCCTTACTCACGTAAGGTATTACTTGGACGACCCAGTGCACTTGCTGGTTAGTTATGTGAAGTTGTGAAAAAGAGTTGAGAATACAATTGTGCGTACCAAGTTGTTGGCGCCATTGAGATCACAATTTCGTGCATCAGCCAGCTTCAAACCAGCCAGTATGGCCTCGTATTCAGCTTGGTTATTTGAGGCAGGAAACTCGAACTTTAATCAGAGCTCAATTTGGGTTCTCTAATTACTCTCCAAAATGACGCATGCGCCACTCCCGGTTTTGTTCAAGGAGCCATCCACGTAAAGGCTCCACTCTGTGGGGGTACCCGAGCTGTCAATGTTTTCTGCAATAAAATCGGCTAGGTACTCCGATTTGATAGCTGTCCGAGCTTCGTATCTGAGGTCGAATTCAGATAACTCGACTGCCCATTGTAGGATTCTTCCAGCTAGGTCTGTTTTCTGTAAGATACCTTTTATGGGTTGATTGGTCCGTACTCTAATGGTGTGAGCTTGAAAGTATGGTCGGAGTCGCCAAAAAGTAAGTATAAGGGCGTAGGCAAACTTTTCTATCTTTTGATAGTTCAATTCAGCCCCTTGCAAAGCCTTACTGGTGAAATAGACAGGTTGTTGCCTGTTTTCGTCTTCTCTGACTAGTGCCGAGGCTATTGCCCGACTTCCAACAGCGAGGTATAGGATTAGTTCTTTACCTTCCCTAGGTCGGGTTAAGATGGGTGGTTGCCCCAAGAATGTCTTGAAGTCTTGAAAAGCTTGTTCACATTCTGGGGTCTATTCAAATCTTCTTCTTTCCTTAGTGTTGCGTAGAAAGGGAGAGACCTCAAGGCTGATCCAGCTAGGAACCTAGACAGGGCCACTAGTCTTCCATTGAGCTGCTGGACTTCTTTAATGCAGGTCAGACTTTTCATGCGAAGTATGGCCTAACATTTATCTGGGTTTGTTCGATTCCTCTTTGGGTGAGCATGAAGCCCAAGAATTTGCCAACCTCTACCGCAAAAGTGCATTTTGTAGGGTCAAGCCTCATCCCATGTTTTCTTATGGTGTTGAACACTTCAGCGAGGTCGGATAGCAATGTTTCCTCCCTTTATGTCTTTACCAGCATGCCATCTACATAAACCTCCATCAGCTTCCCAATGAGATTGGCGAAAACTTTATTCATCAGTCTCTGGTATGTAACCCCTACGTTCTTGAGTCCGAAGGGGATGACTATGTAGCAGTAGTTTACTTTTGAGTTAAGAATGAGGTTTTTTCCTGGTTGGGTTGATACATTTGAATTTTATTGTATCCCGAGTAAGCATCCATGAAGGAAAGGTACTGATACCCTGATGAAGCATTGACTAGTGTGTCTATGTTCGAGAGTGGATCGGGATCTTTTGAGCAGGCTTTGTTGAGGTCGGTGTAATCAGTGCACATCCACCACTTCCCGTTTGACTTCTTGACCAATACTACATTGGCTAGCCATAATGGGTATTTTGCCTGCGACCTCTTTGGACCGAGCTTCTTATGCTTCTGTTGTACTGGCCGGGACCCGGGATATATGGCTAACTTTTGACACATTAGTCCGGGATCAATACCAGGCATGTCGGCGGCCTTCCATGCAAAGAGGTCGTAGTTATCCCTTAGGAGCTTCGTTAGCTGCTTCTTTAGATCTCCTCGTAGATTTGCCCCTATACTTGTTGTTTTGTCTCGAGTATCTTCGATTTGAATTTCTTCGGTTTCCCCTTCTGGTTGAGGGCAGAGTTCTTCGCGAGCTCGGATTCCCCCGAATTCTATAGTATTGGTTTCCTTTCCACTAGGGTCGCCTTTAAGGTTCAGAATTTTGTTGTAACAACATCGCGCGAGTTTTTGGTCCCCCTTTATGGTAGCGATCCCTTCTGTAGTTGGAAACTTCATGCATAAGTGTGGAGTGGATACTACCACGGCGAGCTGATTTAACGTTGTCTATCCTATGAGGGCGTTATATGCGGAGCTCACATCAACCCTAATGTAGTCTATACTCAGTTTTCTTGACTGAGTTCCTTTCCCGAATGTTGTGTGTAGTGGGATGTACCCAATTGGTTGGATTGGTGCGTCTCCGAGTATGAACAAGCTATTTGGATATGCTCTGAGCTCTTTTTCTTGTAGGCCGAGTTTATCAAAGGCAAATTTAAACAGTATATCTGCTGAGCTATCCTGGTCGATTAGTGTTTGGTGGAGGTTGGCGTTGGCTAGTATGATATTAACAACCACCGGGTCGTCATGTCCTGGGATAATGCCCCGCGCCATCTTCTTGAGTAAAAGCGATAGTAGGAAGGTTTGATGGCTTATCCCCTTCTCCGACATGGTACACTTCTTTGAGGTGTCTTTTTTCGGGATGACTTGGAGATCCTTCTGATGACTTGCATCATCTACCCTTCTTTCTTGCATAAAGAAGACCATAAAAGAGCACAAATCTCATTTGATCAGTACAATTCATGCATTATTTGATGAATATTATGGTACACTACTTTGAGATGAGTTGTGCTGAATTACAGGTAAAAAAGGTATCAAAAATGGGAAGAAGACAAACAAGAAGCTGGGCATGTGAGACTGGCATGTCACTTGGGGGCAAACGCCACAAAAAATGTACTGGCGTGGCACACCAGGAGCTAAGCGTGGCACGCCAATACTAAATTTCAGAAGGGAGATCAAAGCATGCATGTGGGCGTGGCACGCCAAGGACTAGGCGTGGCACGCTAGTACAATATTTCATAGAGCAAAATGGAAAAAACAAAAGGGGCGTGGCACGCCAGGTTGGCTGTGGCACACCTGACCTATCAACTACTATGGGCGTGCCACTTGAAGTCAAAGGCGTGGCACGCCAACTCACTACCTCAAGAAGAACCCCCACTACGGCGTGCCACTTGGTGTCGAAGGCGTGGAACGCCAACTCCAAAAAGTCACTTTGGTGTGCCACCTGAAGACCCAGGCATGGCACGACAAGCTTGAAGAGTGCACAAATACATGGGTGTGCCACTTGAGCAGCATGGCGTGGCACGCTGGTACAATGATCCAGAAAGGGGCTGAAGGCAATTGAAGACTGAGCGTGCCACTTGAAGTCAAATGCGTGGCACGCCAACCTCTCAACCTCACTTGAGCGTGCCACTTGGTGTCGAAGGCGTGGCACGCCAGTTCCAAAAAGACACTTTGGCGTGCCATTTGAAGGTCAAGGCGTGGCATGCCACTTACTGGAGCGAGACAAGATCATGGGCATGGCACGCCAACCTTCAGGCATGGCACGCTGGTATAAGTTTCCAGAGAGGGTGGAAGAGGCAATTACATGGGGCATGCCACTTGGTATTGAAGGCGTGGCACGCCGATCACTATTCTTCACTTAGGCGTGCCACTTGAGCAACTAGGCGTGGTATGCCAGTGTCATTCAGAGGCCAAAACATCATTGGGGCGTGTCACTTGAGTTCATGGCGTGGCACGCCAAATAGAGGAACCACCCACTCACAAAGGGGCGTGGCACGTCAGACCCTGGGCGTGCCACGCTAGTGTAACTTTCCACAGAAGCTTAGCCAAGCACATAACGAGGGCGTGGCACGCCAGACCCTAGGCGTGCGATGCTAGTTCAAGTTTCCAGAGGCAAACGAAGTGGAAAAATCAAAGGGGCGTGCCACTTGGGCTCGAAGGCGTGGCACGCCAACACAAGAATGCCACTATGGCGTGCCACTTGAGTTCGAAGGCATGCCACGCCAAGGTAGACAAGGGACGAGCGTGCCACTTGAAGGACTGAGCGTGGCACGCCAAGCCATTTTGAAGGGCACGTGACACGCCGATGAAGCGCCAGTCACACGCCAGCTAAGGATTCACGTTTATTGAGTGTTTTCTTTCCCTCCAAAATGTAATTTTCCCTTTTTCACTTTTGTAATTTCTTCATTTTCACTAGGAGTAGTATAAATACCCCCAAAGAGTATTGAAGAGGGGTTAAGCAGTTAGTTCTATATCCACTTTTACACTCCACTTTTGAGTACTTTTCAAGCTATGAGTAGCTAACTTCCCTCTCATTGAGAGAGGGAGCTCTGTTGTACTTGATGGATTGATAATAGTGAAATTCTTCTTTTCTTCATCTTCTCTTGATTTGCTAGAAGGAATTTCATTTTTAATGCTTAGTGTTCAATTATCTTGGGAAAGAGATTGAATGCAATTGGGTTTCATGGGAACCTTGGGAAAGGAAACATGAAACCATGCTTGAAATCCTTTCTCACACTTGAGTAGATTCTGGGTTTTGGTGATGGGATATGTGACATATAATCTCCCCTCTACCTGGACTTACAAGGGTGTGTGGTATAATCAAGGACCAAGCATATCTCTCTTCATGAGCAATTAGACCAAAGAATTGGCTATTGATTAAGATCTGAGAGATTGAGTCACCAAGGGATTGGGGCTCAATCAATCATGATTGCCAAGAGGTCAATAAGTTGCATGATTGAAGAAGATATAAGCTAGATTTGATCCAAAGAGACAACATCTCCCAATCTCAATGAATTCCCCCATTCTTATCTATCCATTTCTTTATAGCTTAATTTTCCATTCAGCAATTCCCCATTCCCATTTACTCTCAAGTCATTTACGATTCAGCACTTTACATTCTGTAATTTCTGATTCTGCACTTTATTGCCTTTCTTTATATTCTAGTCATTTACACTTATGCCATTTACAATTCTGCATTTCACAATCTTATTGATCTGCTTGACTAATTCATCAATCAATTAAAACTGCTCGGATTTGCCAATCTTTGTGGATACTATCCCACTCTACTGTGGGTTATTACTTACCGATGATTTTGGTGCGCTTGCCAAAAGAACTGATTCACTAAATTTTTAAAAGGGGTAGTGAATTCAACTCATCACCCTCCACTTGCGAATCCTCCGTTGATCATGTGGACATGTCTTTCGGGTGTGTGAGGGGGGCGTTTAGCTCGTCCTCCCTCTTCATCCCTTCTCCTCTTTTTTGGTTCGTCCACTTTATTGGCTAAGAACCGATCTAGTGTTCCTTTTCGGGCTAGTTTTTCTATGACGTTTTTTAGGTCATAGCATTCGTTGGTAGGGTGCCCGTAGATTTGGTGGTACTCGCAATATTCGGTCCAACTTCCTCCCCTCTTGTGTTTAATCAGGCGAGGCGATAGAATCTTTTCAGTGTTGCATATCTGATGATTGGATTTTTGACGGTTTAGAATTTCACTAATGAAATCTCATTGTAAAGTATAGTCTCTAAACCAACAATAATCCTTTCATACAAAAATTTGTTTGTCACAAGTACAAACCCCTAAAATCTATAAACCGAAGTATTTAAACCTCAGGTCGTTGGTGCACGAATTTGTGATCCGCACAACTAACCAGCAAGTGCACTGGGTCGTCCAAGTAATACCTTACGTGAGTAAGGGTCGATCTCACGGAGATTATTGGTTTGAATCAATCTATGTTTATCTTATTATTCTTAGTCAGGATATTAATTAAAATTATCAGTTGGAATTATTAGATTGGAAAAATAAAAGAGAATAAAAGCGTTACTTGTTGTGCAGTAATGAGAAATATGTTGGAGTTTTGGAGATGCTTTGTCCTCTGAACTTCAACTCTTCCTTGAAATCCTTTTCCACACGCAAAGTCCCTTCCATGGCAAGCTCTATGTAGGGTGTCACCGTTGTCAATGGATACTTCCCATCCTCTCAGTGAAAACGTTCCTATGCTCTGTCACAGCACGGCTAATCATATGTCGGTTCTCAATCAGGTTGGAATAGAATCCATTGATTCTTTTGCGTTTGTCACTAACGCCCAGCTGGTGCACGAAATTGCAATCACACTTTTGCAATCCCGCACAACTAACCAGCAAGTGCACTGGGTCGTCCAAGTAATACCTTACGTGAGTAAGGGTCGATCCCACGGAGATTGTCGGCTTGAAGCAAGCTATGGTTATCTTGTAAATCTTAGTCAGGATATCAGAAATTATCAGGATTGATTGTGAAAAGCAAAAGAACATGAAATAAGTACTTGTTTTGCAGTAATGGAGAATAGGTTGAGGCTTTGGAGATGCTCGGCCTTCTGAATCTCTGCTTTCCTACTGTCTTCTTCATCAAACACGCAAGGCTCCTTCCATGGCAAGCTATATGCAAGGGTTTCACCGTTGTTAGTGGCTACCTCCCATCCTCTCAATGGAAATGTTCAACGCACCCTGTCACGGCACGGCTATCCATCTGTCGGTTCTCAATCAGGCCGGAATAGAATCCAGTGATTCCTTTGCGTCTGTCACTAACGCCCCGCCCTCAGGAGTTTGAAGCTCGTCATAGTCATTCAATCATTGAATCCTACTCAGAATACCACAGACAAAGTTTAGACCTTCCGGATTCTCTTGAATGCCGCCATCAGTTCTAGCTTATACCACGAAGATTCTGATTAAAGAATCCAAGAGATATCTACTTAATCTAAGGTAGAACGGAGGTGGTTGTCAGGCACACGTTCATAGTTGAGAATGATGATGAGTGTCACGGATCATCACATTCATCCGGTTTAAGAACAAGTAATATCTTAGAATGGAAGCAAGCATGATTGAATGAAAAACAGTAGTAATTGCATTAATCCATCAAGACACAACAGAGCTCCTCACCCCCAACCATGGGGTTTAGAGACTCATGCTGTAAGAAATACACCAAGAAACGTGTAAAGTGTCATGAGGTACAGATACAATGTCAAAAGATCCTATTAATAGTGAACTAGTAACCTAGGGTATACAGAAATGAGTAAATGACGTAAAAATCCACTTCTGGGTCCACTTAGTGTGTGCTTGGGCTGAGCATTGAAGCTTTCATGTGTAGAGACCTTTTCTGGAGTTAAACGCCAGCTTTCATGCCAGTTTGGGCGTTTAACTCCAATTTTTATGCCAGTTCCAGCGTTAAACGCTGGAAATTCTGAGGCTGATTTGCAACGCCGGTTTGGGCCATCAAATCTCGGGCAAAGTATAAACTATTATATATTGCTAGAAAGCCCAGGATGTCTACTTTCCAACGCCGTTGAGAGCGCGCCAATTGGGCTTCTGTAACTCCAGAAAATCCACTTCGAGTGCAGGGAGGTCAGAATCCAACAGCATCTGCAGTCCTTTTCAGCCTCTAAATCAGATTTTTGCTCAGATCCCTCAATTTCAGCCAGAAAATACCTGAAATCACAGAAAAATACACAAACTCATAGTAAAGTCCAGAAAAGTGAATTTTAACTAAAAACTAATAAAAATATACTAAAAACTAACTAGATCATACTAAAAACATACTAAAAACAATGCCAAAAAGCGTATAAATTATCCGCTCATCACAACACCAAACTTAAATTGTTGCTTGTCCCCAAGCAACTGAAAATCAAAGTAGGATAAAAAGAAGAGAATATACTATAGACTCCAAAATATCAAGGAAACTTAGCTCCAATTAGATGAACGGGACTAGTAGCTTTTTGCTTCCGAACAGTTTTGGCATCTCACTCTATCCTTTGAAGTTCAGAATGATTGGCATCTATAAGAACTCAGAACTCAAATAGTGTTATTGATTCTCCTAGTTAAGTATAATGATTCTTGAGCATAGCTATGTCATGAGTCTTGGCTGTGGCCCAAAGCACTTTGTCTTCCAGTATTACCACCGGATACATACATGCCACAGACACATAATTGGGTGAACCTTTTCAGATTGTGACTCAGCTTTGCTAGAGTCCCCAATTAGAGGTGTCCAGGGTTCTTAAGCACACTCTTTTTGCCTTGGATCACAACTTTATTTCTTTCTTTTTCTTTCCTCTTTTTTTTCGATTTTTTTTTGAATATGCTTTTCCTTGCTTCAAGAATCAATTTGATGATTTTTCAGATCCTCAATAACAGTTCTCTTTTTCCCTCATTCTTTCAAGAGCCAACAATTTTAACATTCTCAAAACAACAAATTCAAAAGACATATGCACTGTTCAAGCATTCATTCGGAAAAACAAAAATTATTGTCACCACATCAAACTAATTCAACTAGTTTCAAGGATAAATTCGAAATCCTGTACTTCTTGTTCTTTTGTGATTAAAGCATTTTTCATTTAAGAGAGGTGATGGATTCATAGGACATTCATAGCTTTAAGACATGAATTTTAAATTTTATTAATTATGAATTAAGAACAAGACTCAAAAATGGATATAAGATGAGACTAGCGAAAAAATAGAAAACAAATAATTTAAATAAGCTCCTAATGATAGAGGTTTTCACAGAGTTAGGACTCAACAACCTTGATTTTGAGAAGTGGATGCTCCCTCAAATTGAGGGGAGAACTTTTGGCGTTTCAGTTCTTGAAGTTCACGCCCCTGCTTCTCTTGTTCCTTCAGCAATTTGCAGAGCATGCAGTTCTGATTCTGCTGTTCTTCCTTAAATTGCTCCATAGTCTCTTGCAACTTGGTGATAGATGCTTCTAGGCTGGCCCAGTAGCCAATTTCAGGAAATTCAGGGAGGAACTCCTGCGCCCTCCTTTTGATAGAGTTGTCTTGTATTTGTCCTTCCATTGACTTCTTGGTGATTGGATGTTCAATGGGTATGAATTCATCTACTCCCATCTTTACCCCAGCCTCTTTACAGAGCAAGGAGATCAAGCTTGGGTAAGCCAATTTGGCTTTAGTGGAATTCTTATTTACAATTGTGTAGATCTCACAAGTAATCACATGATGAACCTCCACTTCTTTTCCAAGCATAATGCAATGAATCATCACTGCTCTCTTGATGGTGACCTCAGAACGGTTGCTAGTGGGCAATATGGAACGCCCAATAAAGTCTAGCCAACCTCTTGCAATTGGTTTGAGGTCTCCTCTCTTGAGTTGGTTTGGGACACCCTTTGAATTGGTTATCCACTTAGTTCCAGGGAGGCATATGTCCTCTAGAACTTGATCCAACCCTTTATCTGCTCTCACCATTCTCCTATTAAAGGATTCAGGATCATCTTGCAGTTGAGGCAATTTGAAGATTTCTCTTATTTTGTCCAGATGGAAGTACATAACTTTCCCTCTGACCATGGTTCTGTAAGTATGGTAAGCGGTTCCAGTCATTCTCTGCTTATCTGTTAGCCACAGATTTGAGTAGAATTCCTGAACCATATTCCTTCCAACCTTTATCTCAGGATTGGTTAGAACTTCCCATCCTCTGTTTCGAATTTGCTCTTGGATCCCCAGATATTCATCTTCTTTCAGATCAAATTTAACTTCCGGGATCACTGACCTCAGACCCATTATTTTGTGATAATGGTCTTCATGTTCTTTGGTTAAGAACTTCTCTTGATTCCAAAGATTCTTTGGATTATTCTCTTTCTTTCCTCTTAAATTGGTTTGTTTTCCCTTAGGAGCCATGATCTTGATGAATCTTGGCTTTAGTGATCACGGAAAAGCACACCAAACTTAGAGGTTTGCTTGTCCTCAAGCAAAAGAAAGGAAAGAAGAGAGAGAGGAGAAGAGCAAATTCGAATGGTGTGGGGGAATGGTGAGGCCGAACGTGTTTTTATAAGGGGGGAGGAGATTTCGAAAAAATTGAAAAGAGATTTGAGAAGATATGGAGAGAATTTGAGAGAAGGGTGAGTTTTTGAACAAGATTTGGGATTGATTTGAGAGAGATTTGAAGAATGGTTTTGAAGATTTGAAAGTGAATGATGAAAGGTTGAAGTGTGTTTATGTAGAAAAGTATGGGTAAGAAAAGGAAAGTTTGAAAAAATTTGATTGGAAAACAAAATCTTGGTCCCCCACCTTTCTGGCGTTAAACGCCCAGAATGGCATCCATTCTGGCGTTTAACGCCCATTTGTTGCCCATTGTGGGCGTTTAACGCCCAGCCAGGTGCCCTGGCTGGCGTTAAACGCCAGAATTCCCTTATCACTGGGCATTTTGCTAAACGCCCAGGATGCTGCACACCTGGCGTTAAACGCCTAGAATGGTGGCCATTCTGGCGTTTAACGCCCAAAATGGCACCTTTACTGGCGTTAAACGCCCAGAATGGTGCCCATTCTGGCGTTTAACGCCCAAAATGCCCCTTACTGGCGTTTTTCGCCAGTAAGCTCTTTTTCTGCTTTTTGCGCTGAATCCTTCTGTAACTCTGTGAATTCCTTTATTTTGATACTTGCCTTTGTAAAACAAAACATATAACCTGCTAATGACTGGGTTGCCTCCCAAGCGCTTCTTTACTGTCTTTAGCTGGACCTTTACTGAGAATCACTCAAGTCTCAGTTTTGAGCATTCCTGCTCAAAATTGCCTTCAAGATAATGCTTGATTCTTTGTCCATTAACAATGAACTTTTTGTCAGAATCAATATCCTGAAGCTCAACATATCCATATGGTGACACTCCTGTAATCACATACGGACCCCTCCACCGGGATTAAGTTTTCCTGGAAACAATCTGAGCCTAGAGTTGAAGAGCAGAACTTTTGTCCTGGCTCAAAGACTCTGGTTGACAACTTCTTGTCATGCCACTTCTTTGCCTTTCCTTATAAATTTTGCATTTTCAAAGGCATTGAGTCTGAACTCCTCTAGCTCATTTAGCTGGAGCAATCTTTTTTCACCAGCTAACTGAGCATCCATGTTTAGGAATCTGGTTGCCCAGTAGGCTTTATGTTCCAGTTCCACGGGCAGATGATAGGCCTTCCCATACACCAGTTGGTATGGAGAGGTTCCTATAGGAGTCTTGAATGCTGTTCTGTATGCCCACAGAGCATCATCCAAACTCTTTGCCCAATCCTTTCTTCGGGCTATCACAGTCCGTTCTAGGATTCTTTTTAGTTCTCTGTTAGAGACTTCAGCTTGCCCATTTGTCTGTGGATGATACGGAGTTGCCACTTTGTGGCTAATTCCATATCTGACCATAGCAGAGTATAGCTGTCTATTGCAGAAATGAGTGCCCCCGTCACTGATTAGTACTCTGGGAACACCAAACCTGCTGAAGATGTGTTTCTGGAGGAAATTTAGCACGGTCTTGGTATCATTAGTGGGTGTAGCAATTGCTTCTACCCACTTAGATACATAGTCCACTGCCACCAGAATATAAGTGTTTGAGTATGATGGTGGGAATGGACCCATGAAGTCAATTCTCCATACATCAAACAATTCTATCTCTAATATCCCTTGTTGAGGCATGGCATATCTGTGAGGCAAGTTACCAGCTCTTTGGCAACTGTCACAGTTACGCACAAACTCTCGGGAATCTTTATAGAGAGTAGGCCAGTAGAAGTCACATTGGAGGACTTTAGTGGCTGTTCGCTCACTTCCAAAATGTCCTCCATACTGTGATCCATGGCAATGCCATAGGATCCTTTGTGCTTCTTCTCTGGGTACATATCTGCGGATCATTCCGTCTGCACATCTCTTAAAGAGATATGGCTCATCCCATAGGTAGTACTTGGCATCTGAAATTAATTTCTTTCTTTGCACTCTGCTGTACTCCTAGGGTATGAACCTCACAGCTTTATAGTTTACAATATCTGCAAACCATGGAGCTTCCTGAATGGCAAAGAGTTGCTCATCTGGGAAAGTCTCAGAGATCTCAGTAGAAGGGAGGGACGCCCCAGCTACTGGTTCTATTCGGGACAGATGATCAGCTACCTGGTTCTCTGTCCTTTTTCTGTCTCTTATTTCTATATCAAACTCTTGCAGAAGCAACACCCATCTTATTAGCCTGGGTTTTGAATCTTGCTTTGTGAGTAAGTATTTAAGAGCAGCATGGTCAGTGTACACAATCACTTTGGATCCCACTAGATAGGATCTAAACTTGTCAATGGCATAGACCACTGCAAGTAACTCTTTTTCTGTGGTTGTGTAATTCTTCTGTGCATCATTTAGAACACGGCTAGCATAATAAATGACGTGCAGAAGCTTGTTATGCCTCTGTCCCAACACTGCACCAATGGCATGGTCACTGGCATCACACATTAGTTCAAATGGCAATATCCAATCTGGTGCAGAGATGACTCGTGCTGTGACCAGCTTAGCTTTCAGGGTCTCAAATGCCTGCAGACACTGTGTGTCAAACACAAATGGTGTGTCAGCAGCTAGCAGGTTACTCAAAGGTTTTGCAATTTTCGAAAAATCCTTTATAAACCTTCTGTAGAATCCTGCATGCCTCAGAAAGCTTCTGATTGCCTTAACATTGGTAGGTGGTGGTAATTTTTCAATTACCTCTACCTTTGCCTTATCCACCTCTATTCCCCTGCTTGAAATTTTGTGCCCAAGGACAATTTCTTCAGTCACCATAAAGTGACATTTCTCCCAGTTTAAAACCAGGTTAGTCTCTTGGCACCTTTCCAGGACAAGTGCTAGGTGATT
Organism: Arachis stenosperma; assembly: GCF_014773155.1. Lineage (NCBI taxonomy): Eukaryota > Viridiplantae > Streptophyta > Magnoliopsida > Fabales > Fabaceae > Arachis > Arachis stenosperma. The sequence continues at coordinate 59,354,031 of NC_080379.1, forward strand.
AAGACAGGAGCTGAATGAGTCTCCATATACTGAGAAGTCATCCATAAAGACTTCCAGGAATTTCTCCACCATATCAGAGAAGATGGATAACATGCATCTCTGAAAGGTTGCAGGAGCATTACACAGACCAAAGGGCATCCTCCTGTAGGCAAACACGCCAGAAGGGCAAGTAAATGCTGTTTTCTCTTGGTCCTGAGGATCTACTGCAATTTGGTTGTAACCTGAATAGCCATCCAAAAAGCAGTAATAATCATGACCAGCTAGTCTTTCTAGCATTTGGTCTATGAATGGTAAAGGAAAATGATCCTTTCTGGTGGCTGTATTGAGCCTTCTGTAGTCAATACACATACGCCACCCTGTGACTGTTCTTGTAGGAACCAGTTCATTTTTTTCATTATGAACCACTGTCATGCCTCCCTTTTTGGGGACAACTTGGATAGGGCTCACCCAGGGACGATCAGAAATAGGATAAATAATCCCAGCCTCTAGTAATTTAGTGACCTCTTTCTGCACCACCTCCTTCATGGCTGGATTTAGCCTCCTCTGTGGTTGGACCACTGGTTTGGCATTATCCTCCAACAGGATCTTGTGCATGCATCTGGCTGGGCTAATGCCCTAAGATCACTTATGGACCACCCAAGAGCTGTCTTGTGTCCTTAGCACTTGAATCAGTGCTTCCTTCCTGTGGATTTAAAGCAGAGCTTATAATCACTGGAAAAGTGTCACCCTCTCCCAGAAATGCATACTTCAGGGATGGTGGTAGTGGATTGAGTTCAGGTTTGGGAGGCTTATCCTCCTCCTGAGGAATTTTCAAAAATTCCTTTGTTTCCTGTGGTTCTTCTTGATCAGGTTGAGCATCCTTGAAGATGTCTTCAAGCTCTGATTCTAGGCTTTCAGTCATATTGATCTCTTCCACCAAAGAGTCAATAATGTCAGCGCCCATGCAGTCATTTGGTGTGTCTGGATGCTGCATAGCTTTTACAGCATTCAACTTGAACTCATCCTCATTGACTCTCAGGGTTACTTCCCCCTTTTGTACATCAATGAGAGTTCGTCCAGTTGCTAGGAAAGGTCTTCCTAGAATGAGAGTTGCACTTTTGTGCTCCTCCATTTCCAGCACCACAAAGTCAGTTGGAAAGACAAATGGCCCAAACCTTGACAATCATATCCTCTATTATGCCTGATGGATGTTTAATGGAGCCATCAGCAAGTTGGAGGCATATCCGGGTTGGTTTAACTTCTCCAGTCAACCCAAGCTTTCTGATAGTGGATGCAGGTATTAGATTGATGCTTGCTCCAAGATCACATAGGGCTGTCTTGGTGCAAGCACCTTCTAATGTGCATGGTATCATAAAGTTTCCTGGATCTTGAAGCTTTTCTGGTAAGCTTTTCAGAATGACTGCACTGCATTCTTCAGTGAGAAATACTTTTTCAGTTTCTCTCCAATCCTTCTTATGACTTAAGATCTCTTTCATGAACTTAGCATAAGAAGGTATTTGCTCAAGTGCCTCTGCAAACGGAATCTTTATTTCAAGAGTCCTTAGATAATCTGCAAAGCGGGCAAATTGCTTATCCTGCTCCGCTTGGCGGAGTTTCTGAGGATAAGGCATCTTGGCTTTATATTCTTCAACCTTAGTTTCTGCAGGCTTATTCCTTACAGAAGTGGTTGAAGAATCCTTTTTAGAGGGATTACTGTCAGCACTCTCAGGTGTCTGATCCTCCCTTGGCATCTGAACGCCATGATTGGGTGGAAAATGGGCGTTAAACGCCAACTTCTCCCCCTTTTCTGGCGTTTGAACGCCAGAACTGGGCAAGGAATGGGCGTTTAACGCCAGCTTTCCTTCCCTTTCTGGCGTTTGAACGCCAAAAGTATTCCTCTCTGGGCTCTTACTGTCCTCAGAGGGATTTTGGGCAATGGCTTGGTTATCCTCTGTCAACAGTTCCTTATTTGACTTTTTGATCTTTTGAGTGGTGTTGTTTAGTGTCTTCCCACTCCTCAGTTGAACTGCTTGACACTCTCCTGTTATCTGTTTAGATATCTGCTGTTTTGCTTGATTCAACTGCAGTTCTATGTTCTTGTTAGCAACTTTAGTTTCATGGAGCATCTCTTTAAATTCTGCTAACTGTTCTGTCATCAGGAGCAATTGTTGATTAAGCTCAATCATCTGTTCTTGAGGATTAGGATCAGTGACTACTGCCATGACTTCCTCTTTTGGAGAGAACTCATTGCTAGAGTATAAATATTGGTTTCTAGCAACAGTGTCTATAAGCTCTTGAGCCTCTTCAATTGTCTTTCTCATGTGTATAGATCCACCAGCTGAGTGGTCTAAAGACATCTGAGCTTTTTCTGTAAGCCCATAGTAGAAGATGTCTAACTGTACCCACTCTGAAAACATTTCAGAGGGGCATTTTCTTAGCATACCTCTATACCTCTCCCAGGCATTGTAAAGGGATTCATTATCCTCTTGTTTAAAGCCTTGGATGTCCAGCCTTAGCTGTGTCATCCTCTTTGGAGGGTAAAAGTGATTCAGGAATTTGTCTGATAACTGTTTCCATGTCTTTATGCTTGCTGTAGGTTGGTTATTCAACCACCTCTTAGCTTGATCTTTTACAGCAAATGGAAACAGTAATAGTCTGTAGACATCCTGATCCACCTCTTTATCATGTACTGTGTCAGCAATTTGTAAGAACTGTGCCAGAAACTCAGTAGGCTCTTCCTGAGGAAGACCGGAATACTGGCAATTTTGCTGCACTATGATAATGTGTTGAGGGTTTAGCTCAAAGCTGCTTGCTTTGATAGGAGGTGTACAGATGCTACTCCCATATGCAGCTGTAATGGGGTTAGCATATGACCCCAGAGTCCTTCTGGACTGATCAATCTCACTTAGGTCCATGATGGATAAAGGGAATGATATGGATTGCAAATAGATGAATTTTTTTTTTTGAATTAACCAAAAAAAATAAAATAAAATAAAACAAAAGGAAAATAAAATAAAAATTCGAAAATTAAAAGAAAATAAGATCAAATCAAATTGAAAACTAAATCAATTAGTTAATTAAAAAGATTTTGAGATTAGCAATTAGAAAGATATGATTGAAAAATTTTTATGAAAAAGATTTGATTTTTGAAATGAAGAAAGAGAAAAACAACAAAATGACACCAAACTTAAAATTTTTAGAAAATCAAACACAATTTTTCGAAAATTTTAAAGGAAAAACACAAAGAAGACACCAAACTTAAAATTTTTACGGATCAAAAAGGGACTAAAGACATGCAAATTCGAAAATTAGAAGAAAAACAAAAGCATGCAATTGACACCAAACATAAAATATGAAACTAGACTCAACTAAAAGACTCTAAACCAACAAAAATAAAACAGTCCTAATCTAAGCAACAAGATAAGCCGTCAGTTGTCCAAACTCGAACAATCCCCGGCAACGGCGCCAAAAACTTGGTGCACGAAATTGCAATCACACTTTTGCAATCCCGCACAACTAACCAGCAAGTGCACTGGGTCGTTGATGAGCGGATAATTTGTATGCTTTTTGGCATTGTTTTTAGTATATTTTTAGTATGATCTAGTTAGTTTTTAGTATATTTTTATTAGTTTTTAGTTAAAATTCACTTTTCTGGACTTTACTATGAGTTTGTGTGTTTTTCTGTGATTTCAGGTATTTTCTGGCTGAAATTGAGGGACCTGAGCAAAAATCTGATCCAGAGACTCAAAAGGACTGCAGATGCTGTTGGATTCTGACCTCCCTGCACTCGAAGTGGATTTTCTGGAGCTACAGAAGCCCAATTGGCGCGCTCTCAAACGGCGTTGGAAAGTAGACATCCTGGGCTTTCCAGCAATATATAATAGTCCATACTTTGCCCAAGATTTGATGGCCCAAACCGGCGTTCAAAGTCACCTCAAGAAATTCCAGCGTTAAACGCCGGAACTGGCACCTAATTGGGAGTTAAACGCCCAAACTGGCACGAAATTGCTTCATTGCTCAGCCCAAGCACACACCAAGTGGGCCCGGAAGTGGATTTTTATGTCATTTACTCATCTATGTACTAGTTTTCTATAAGTAGGACCTTTTACTATTGTATTAAAAAGAATCTTTCGATCATGTTTTGAGGATTGAACCCTCTTTGGGAGGCTGGCCATTCGGCCATGCCTAGACCTTGTTCTTATGTATTTTCAACGGTGGAGTTTCTACACACCATAGATTAAGGTGTGGAGCTCTACTGTACCTCGAGTATTAATGCAATTACTATTGTTCTTCCATGCAATTCCGCTTGTTCTTTATCCAAGATATCACTTGTTCTTCAACATGATGAAGGTGATGATTGACGCCCATCACCATTCTCACTCATGAACAAGGTGACTGACAACCACTCTTGTTCTACAAGCATCTGAGGCTTAGTGAATATCTCTTGGATTCCTGATTGCACGATGCATGGTTGATCGCCTGACAACCGAGTGCTCGCCTGACAAACGAGCCAACCATTCCGTGAGATCAGAGTCTTCGTGGTATAGGCAAGAACTGATGGCAGCATTCAAGAGAATCCGGAAGGTCTAACCTTGTCTGTGGTATTCTGAGTAGGATTCAATGACTGAATGACTGTGACGTGCTTCAAACCTGTAACCTACTGGGCGTTAGTGACAGACGCAAAAGAGTGATTCTATTCCGGTAGGGGAGGGAACCAAACCGGTGATTGGCAGCACTGTGACAGAGTGTGTGCATTAGCTTTCACTGCGCGGATAGGAGGTAGCTGCTGACAACAGTGAAACCTTACACGAGCTTGCCATGGAAAGGAGTAAGAAGGATGAATGAAGGCAGTAGGAAAGCAGAGAGACGGAAGGGAAGGCATCTTCATACACTTGTCTGAAGCTTACACCAATGATATACATAAGTATCACTATCTTTATCTTTTATATTATTTCGTTCATCGTCATATATATTTGAGTTTGCCTGACTAAGATTTACAAGATGACCATAGCTGCTTCAATGCTAACAATCTCCGTGGGATCGACCCTACTCACGTAAGGTATTACTTGGACGACCCAGTGCACTTGCTGGTTAGTTGTGCGAAGTTGTGTAATGCCATGGAATTGAACACCAAGTTTTTGGAGTTCATGA